>NC_060177.1:12810195-12922695 GCF_021184085.1 Oncorhynchus gorbuscha | reverse complement strand
TGTCTGTGTGGTTGTGTCTGTGTGGTTGTGTCTGTGTGGTTATGTCTGTTTGGTTATGTCTGTGTGGTTGTGTCAGTGTGGTTGTGTCTGTGTGGTTATGTTTGTGTCTGTGTGGTTGGGTCTGTGTGGTTGTGTCTGTGTGGTTGGGTCATGTCTGTGTGGTTGTGTCTGTGTGGTTATGTCTGTGTGGTTGGGTCTGTCTGTGGGTTGTGTCTGTGTGGTTGTGTCTGTGTGGTTGGGTCTGTCTGTGTGTGGTTGTGTCTGTGTGGTTGTGTCTGTCTGAGAGGTTGTGTCTGTGTGGTTGTGTCTGTGTGGTTGTGTCTGTGTGGTTGGGTCTGTGTGGTTGTGTCTGTGAGGTTGTGTCTGTGTGGTTGGGTCTGTGTGGGTTGGGTCTGTGTGGTTGGGTCTGTGTGGTTGGGTCTGTGTGGTTGTGTCTGTGTGGTTGTGTCTGTGTGGTTGTGTCTGTGTGGTTATGTCTGTGTGGTTGGGTCTGTGTGGTTATGTCTGTGTGGTTGGGTCTGTGTGGTTGTGTCTGTGAGGTTGGGTCTGTGTGGTTGGGTCTGTGTGGTTGTGTCTGTGTGGTTGTGTCTGTGTGGTTGTGTATGTGGTTTTATTATGTATGTGGGTTTTGGGGATGGTATGATGATGGAGATGGTTTGTTTCAAACGGTTCTAAAAGTTCACAGATGTTCACCAACTTCCTAACCATGCCAACTTCTACCAGACACTATGCCAGTCTTCCAGTGTGGGTGCTTTTGTTCTCTAGGCCTACAAGCCTGATCACATTTCAACTAGGAACAGAGGAAGCTTTCCCCTCAAATGCATGTAAGCTCCTTCTCTGTCAATCACTGACGAGCCACAAGAAGGATTTTCCTAGTGATGAGGTACAAATTCAAAAGCCACTCGAACATCTGAGCTATCTTTGTTGCAGGTGCACGGTAACAGTTGAATAACATGAGAAAAAGAAGAAACCTGCACACTGCTCTCGCTAGTATCACTGCTCTTTATTAAGCTTTACGTATCGGCCTCAAGTTCTTCCTCAGAGCTTGACGAAGGCCTTGAGGCTGATACCTAAAGCTTATTAAAAGCAGTGATACTAGCAAGAGCAGTGTGCAGGTTTCTTCTTTATTGCCTTGTGATGAGGTAGCCAGAAATATGTCGGACTGGCATGAGGAAAAATGATCAGGTTACAGCCAACGTCTATTGAATAGAATCTATATTCTGTCCTCTGTTTTACCTCAACAAACCACACTGAAAATCTCTGGTGGGGAGGATAGAGGTAGAAATGTATAGTGTTGGAGACAGCAGGATGGTCCTGCACAGTATTCATATGAACATGGGCTGAGAGGACATTTCTCTCACTCATTTAACTGACAGATTCCTATTCAGAGACAAGAACAAAGAGAAGCCATTTTAAATTCCCAATAGTTGACCAAATATTCTGCTAATACAGGACTGGAAATACTAACATTCTATCTGTTCTTCCTGGCTTGGTCTTCCTCCAGGGTCAGACTGACTGACTGACCAGTAACTAGATCAGAGGCTCATGTATTATCTGCATCCCAAATGGCACCCTATTCCATATATACATTAGTGCCTATAGGGCTCTGATCAAAAGTAGTGCACTATATATCGAATAGGGTGCCATTTGGGATGAAGGCTCATTCAACCATATAGCCAGGCTGCAGACAAACACAAGGGGAGGGTTAGAGAGGAGGGAAGGCACAACCCTGGCCCAAACATGAATGACAGGACAGCCAGGGAGTTGTATCCAATTATCATCCTTTGTGGCCTGCGTTCCACACGCTAATCAAAAGGCTAAGCGAAGGTTAATGGGCAGAAAGGACAGAGGACTGGGAGGAGTGGTGTAGTAGTGGGCAGGCCAGATGGGTCTTTGTACTCCCCCTCCTTGGCCTTCTGCTCCTCCCACCCCTCCCTCCACTGCCACCCCGTACTCTAATTAGCTGACAGGCTGGGGGGAGAAGAGGGGGGAGAGATGAGGAGGAAGGAAAGGGAGGAGAGGAGAGGGAGAGAGGGGGACCTGGGGCAACAGATGGGGAACAACTGTCTGGGAGTTCATTAAAAGGACTAGGAGTGGTGCAGGGTGGCCCAGGGTGGCCCGTGGTGAACTCTGTGCCTTAAGGCCTGACAGCCTGCTACTGCTACAACACACAGGAGTGAGAGCACACATGCACACAGGCAAACACAGGCAGGTACACAAGCACACACATACACACATTTTTATTTGTTGCTCAAAATCGGAGAGATTAAATAACTGATTTGACAGAGCTGATCCGCAACACAAAATAAATCAGATATCACTTCACTCTAAAGTTAAACTCAGTTATTAAATGAGTGAGAGAAATGTCCTCTCAGCCCATGTTCATATGAATACTGTGCAGGACCATCCTGCTGTCTCCAACACTATACATTTCTACCTCTATCCTCCCCACCAGAGATTTTCAGTGTGGTTTGTTGATGGGTGCTGTAACAACATTCTAACAGACACTTTTGATTGGACAGTGAGATGTATTACAGTCTGTACTGAGTGGGACTGTCTGGTGTTGGGCTGTTCGTTCCTGCAAGTCGGCAGGTTGATGTGTCTATGTGTCTGTCATGGAGGCTGTGGAGCTCTAATCTAAATCACACAATTTCAAAACCAAAACCAAAACCAAATCTTAAAATGGCCAGTTCCTCAAATTGTTTATTTTCAGTTACATTTTTTGAATTTAGTTTACAGTAGAAAATCACATGCTGTAGTCTGCACTTCAAGAGTCCTAAATAAATGCCCAGCAAAGCCATGGTAAACACCCTGCAGTGTTTTCTCATACAGCACTAACAAAACCTTCTGCTAGATCCAGAATCATTTTTATTATAAATGCTGCAGTCAATTTGCCAGGGTGATTATACATAAACAGCTCTGTGTGTGTCTGTGTGTGCGTGTGTGTGCGTGTGCGTGTGCGTGTGCGTGTGTGTGTGTGTGTGTGTGTGTGTGTGTGTGTGTGTGTGTGTGTGTGTGTGTGTGTGTGTGTGTGTGTGTGTGTGTGTGTGTGTGTGTGTGTGTGTGTGTGCGTGCAACATAGGAATGCAAACTCCATACAATCAACAATACAGGTCTTAAACGCATTTTATGAATCCCAACTCATTCGTCAAAATCCTGCTTTGTAATCATTAGCAATCTAATACATCAGGAAGCAAGACGTCCAATGAAGAGGATATTTCCTCAGTCTCCTCCTTTCCCCCTCTCTTAGTCCCACCTTGACAGGCCCCCTCTCTTAGTCCCACCTTGACAGGCCCCCTCTCTTAGTCCCACCTTGACAGGCCCCCTCTCTTAGTCCCACCTTGACAGGCCCCCTCTCTTAGTCCCACCTTGACAGGCCCCCTCTCTTAGTCCCACCTTGACAGGCCCCCTCTCTTAGTCCCACCTTGACAGGCCCCCTCTCTTAGTCCCACCTTGACAGGCCCCCTCTCTTAGTCCCACTTTGACAGGCCCCCTCTCTTAGTCCCACCTTGACAGGCCCCCTCTCTTAGTCCCACCTTGACAGGCCCCCTCTCTTAGTCCCACCTTGACAGGCCCCCTCTCTTAGTCCCACCTTGACAGGATGAAGGAGGGTTTACCCGACATGGAGACAGGATCTCCAACACTGGGAAAACTCATCTACTACGACATAGCCCCTCTCTCTGATTCATCCAGACAGACCTTTATAATGTAGTCACCCCCTCTCTCTGATTCATCCAGACAGACCTTTATAATGTAGTCACTCCCCTCTCTCTGATTCATCCAGACAGATCTATATAACATAGTCACCCCCTCTCTCTGATTCATCCAGACAGACCTTTATAATGTAGTCACCCCCCTCTCTCTGATTCATCCAGACAGACCTGTATAATGTAGTCACCCCCCTCTCTGATTCATCCAGACAGATCTATATAACATAGTCACCCCCTCTCTCTGATTCATCCAGACAGATCTATATAATGTAGTCACCCCCTCTCTCTGATTCATCCAGACAGATCTATATAACATAGTCACCCCTCTCTCTCTGATTCATCCAGACAGATCTATATAACATAGTCACCCCCTCTCTCTGATTCATCCAGACAGATCTATATAATGTAGTCACCCCCTTCTCTCTGATTCATCCAGACAGATCTATATAACATAGTCACCCCCTCTCTCTGATTCATCCAGACAGATCTATATAATGTAGTCACCCCCCTCTCTCTGTTTCATCCAGACAGATCTATATAATGTAGTCACCCCCTCTCTCTGATTCATCCAGACAGATCTATATAACATAGTCACCCCCTCTCTCTGATTAATCCAGACAGACCTGTATAATGTAGTCACCCCCCCCTCTCTCTGTTTCATCCAGACAGACCTATGTAACATAGTCACCCCCTCTCTCTGATTCATCCAGACAGACCTATATAACATAGTCACCCCCTCACTGATTCATCCAGACAGACCTATGTAACATAGTCACCCCCTCTCTCTGATTCATCCAGACAGACCTATATAACATAGTCACCCCCTCTCTGATTCATCCAGACAGACCTATATAACATAGTCACCCCCTCTCTCTGATTCATCCAGACAGACATATATAACATAGTCACAAGGCCCCTCTCCACACACAAAGGAACGAAAGCAGTTGTTTCTCAGCGCCACAGAGGCAGGGAGTTATTCTGCTGACAGCACACGGCAGAGGAATGACTACACATTGTCTGATTCCCCCTGTTTTCTTCACCTCTAATTTTAACAGGGAAGGAACAGCTCAGATTCTGGATCAGTGGCTTCCTGGCTGCTTCCTTAGCAGAGCCATCTAGTGGATGTCTGAGAAGAGAGGTGGTTCAGGGATGTCTGAGGAGAGAGATTTTAGGGGATGTCTGAGGAGAGAGGTGTTAGGGGATGTCTGAAGAGAGAGATTTTAGGGGATGTCTGAGGAGAGAGATGTTAGGAGATGTCTGAGGAGAGAGATGTTAGGGGATGTCTGAGGAGAGAGATGTTAGGGGATGTCTGAGGAGAGAGGTGTTAGGGGATGTCTGAGGAGAGAGATGTTATTGGATGTCTGAGGAGAGAGGTGTTAGGGGATGTTTGAGGAGAGAGATGTTGGGGGGTGTTTTTAGGAGAGAGATGTTAGGGGATGTCTGAAGAGAGAGATTTTAGGGGATGTCTGAGGAGAGAGGTGTTAGGGGATGTCTGAAGAGAGAGATTTTAGGGGATGTCTGAGGAGAGAGATGTTATGGGATTTTTGAGGAGAGAGATGTTTGAGGAGAGAGATGCTAGGGGATGTCTGAGGAGAGAGATGTTAGGGGATGTTTGAGGAGAGAGGTGTTAGGGGATGTCTGAGGAGAGAGATGTTATGGGATGTCTGAGGAGAGAGATGTTAGGGGATGTTTTAGGAGAGAGATGTTAGGGGATGTCTGAGGAGAGAGATGTTAGGGGATATTTGAGGAGAGAGATGTTAGGGGATGTCTGAGGAGAGAGCTGTTAGGGAATGTCTGAGGAGAGAGCTGTTAGGGAATGTCTGAGGAGAGAGATGTTAGGGAATGTCTGAGGAAAGAGATGTTAGGGGATGTTTTAGGAGAGAGATGTTAGGGGATGTCTGAGGAGAGAGGTGTTAGGGGATGTCTGAGGAGAGAGATGTTAGGGGATATTTGAGGAGAGAGATGTTAGGGGATGTCTGAGGAGAGAGATGTTAGGGAATGTCTGAGGAGAGAGATGTTAGGGAATGTCTGAGGAGAGAGATGTTAGGGAATGTCTGAGGAGAGAGATGTTAGGGAATGTCTGAGGAGAGAGATGTTAGGGAATGTCTGAGGAGAGAGCTGTCAGGGAATGTCTGAGGAGAGAGCTGTTAGGGAATGTCTGAGGAGAGAGATGTTAGGGAATGTCTGAGGAGAGAGATGTTAGGGAATGTCTGAGGAGAGAGATGTTAGGGAATGTCTGAGGAGAGAGATGTTAGGGAATGTCTGAGGAGAGATGTTAGGGGATGTTTTAGGAGAGAGATGTTAGGGGATGTCTGAGGAGAGAGGTGTTAGGGAATGTCTGAGGAGAGAGATGTTAGGGGATGTTTTAGGAGAGAGATGATAGGGGATGTCTGAGGAGAGAGGTGTTAGGGGATGTCTGAGGAGAGAGATGTTAGGGGATGTTTTAGGAGAGAGATGATAGGGGATGTCTGAGGAGAGAGGTGTTAGGGGATGTCTGAGGAGAGAGATGTTAGGGGATGTCTGAGGAGAGAGATGTTAGGGGATGTCTGAGGAGAGAGGTAGTTCAGGTTGAAGTCAATGCAGTTCACTAGTCTGACATGGTTCTCGTTGATCAGACAAAACAGTCACAGTAAACGATGTATTTCTAAAGGCAAAGACACCTAATTGGTCATTCGAGGTCCACTCCATTATAATGCTGGAAGATTACGAGTGTTACTTTGGGTTTCTACCAATGCAGTTACTACCAATGAGTATGCCCTATTATAGCATAGGCATTAGTGGCGGCCAGTGCCGTTTAATGGAACATCGATAGGTTTAGGCTACTACATGATACAAAACATTTTCCGATACCCATCATGAGTTTGCTACCAGATGGAGAGAAAAAATTGTAATCAAGGTAACAGACATGGACACATTCAATACCACCTTGCACAATCTTGCCTGCATCTACAGTAGCTGGTGTATGTGAAATCATTAGTCCAACAGTTGCAAACCAGAGTTTCTATTGGACAAATTCAGGCATGTTTACACCTGTCTGGTTCCATTTGCTTACATTTAAGAAACATTTTTCAACAGAATTGGTGGAATGAATACACCCCTGATCACACACAAACACAGTTAAATTTCAAGGCAGCCAAAAACAAACCACATTATCCCTTTGATCATTGGATAATTCCTTCTCACATCTACATGCTCTCCTCCTCCCACCTTTTCCCTTCACTTGTGGACTTCAGTGCACATCACATTAGCTGTTTGTGACCAGGTGAAGAAACCTTTCCAAGACAAACCTTTTTATTATAACTGCTAACCTCTACACACAGCCTACATCATTGTCACCATATTAGCTAACGTCAAGTCAACATAGCTACTAGAACTAACGCGTTAGTAAACCCGCTACAGTCATGCAGTACAGTGTACAGTTAGCAAGCAGTTTAGCAGTTACACCGGCGTGCCCCGTTAGCAATAAATGAATAAAACCAAAAGCTTACCTTGACTTGGAAGAGTTCAAGTGTTGGATAGCCATAGCCAGCTAGGTAACATAGCATCTCTCTCTGTTTGATCCGAGTGTTTGAGTAGGCTAAACTTGTCATGCAGGTGAAAGAGGACCCAAAAGCGACTTGGCGAAAACAGAGTCTTTAATCCAGTAAAGTAAATACAATCAAAAAACACAACTTTCACTCGAAATGACGAGGACAAACTGGAGACTCGATCTTGAACAGCAGGTGAACAGCAGGTTGCCTCGGGAAGGCACTTGAACCAGACAGACTCAGACACCTGCTCACCACGCAGCATCTGAGGAAAACACGACACGACAGGGCGATACACAAACACAGCACGGTGAATTCTAGACAAGGAACCGACAGGGCAGAAACGAATAACAAGGAGAGAAATAGGGACTCTAATCAGGGAAAAGGATCGGGAACAGGTGTGGGAAGACTAAATGATGATTAGGGAATAGGAACAGCTGGGAGCAGGAACGGAACGATAGAGAGAAGAGAGAGCGAGAGAGTGAGAGAGGGAGGGGGAGAGAGAGGGATAGAAAGAGGGAAAGAACCTAATAAGACCAGCAGAGGGAAACGAATAGAATGGGAAGCACAGGGACAAGACAAGATAATAAATGACAAAACATGACAGTACCCCCCCTTCACCGAGCGCTCCTGGCGCACTCGAGGAGGAATCCTGGCGGCAACGGAGGAAATCATCAATGAGTGAACGGTCCAGCACGTCCCGAGACGGAACCCAACTCCTCTCCTCAGGACCGTAACCCTCCCAATCCACTAAGTATTGGTGACCCCGTCCCCGAGAACGCATGTCCATGATCTTATGTACCTTGTAAATAGGTGCGCTCTCGACAAGGACGGGGGGGGGGGGAAGACGAACGGGGGTGCAAAGAAAGGGCTTGACACAGGAGACATGGAAGACAGGATGGACGCGACGAAGATGTCGCGGAAGAAGCAGTCGCACAGCGACAGGATTGACGACCTGGGAGACACGGAACGGACCAATGAACCGCGGAGTCAACTTACGAGAAGCTGTCGTAAGAGGAAGGTTGCGAGTGGAAAGCCACACTCTCTGGCCGCAACAATACCTTGGACTCTTAATCCTGCGTTTATTGGCGGCTCTCACAGTCTGTGCCCTGTAACGGCAAAGTGCAGACCTCACCCTCCTTCCAGGTGCGCTCACAACGTTGGACAAACGCTGAGCGGAGGGAACGCTGGACTCGGCAAGCTGGGATGAGAACAGAGGAGGCTGGTAACCCAGACTACTCTGAAACGGGAGATAACCCGGTAGCAGACGAAGGAAGCGAATTGTGAGCGTATTCTGCCCAGGGGAGCTGTTCTGCCCAAGACGCAGGGTTTCTGAAAGAAAGGCTGCGTAGTATGCGACCAATCGTCTGATTGGCCCTCTCTGCTTGACCGTTAGACTGGGGATGAAACCCGGAAGAGAGACTGATGGACGCACCAATCAAAACGACAGAACTCCCTCCAAAACTGTGACGTGAATTGCGGGCCTCTGTCTGAAACGGCGTCTAACGGGAGGCCATGAATTCTGAATACATTCTCGATAATGATTTGTGCCGTCTTCCTTAGCGGAAGGAAGTTTAGCGAGGGGGAATGAAATGTGCCGCCTTAGAGAACCTATCGACAACCGTAAGAATCACAGTCTTCCCCGCAGACAAAGGCAGACCGGTAATGAAGTCTAGGGCGATGAGACCATGGTCGAGAAGGAATGGGGAGCGGTCTGAGACGACCGGCAGGAGGAGAGTTACCCGACTTAGTCTGCGCGCAGTCCGAACAAGCAGCCACGAAACGGCGCGTGTCACGCTCCTGAGTCGGCCACCAAAAGCGCTGGCGAATAGACGCAAGAGTGCCTCGAACACCGGGATGACCAGCTAACTTGGCAGAGTGAGCCCACTGAAGAACAGCCAGACGAGTGGAAACAGGAACGAAAAGGAGGTTACTAGGACAAAGCGCGCGGCGACGCAGTGTGCGTGAGTGCTTGCTTAACCTGTCTTTCAATTCCCCAGACTGTTAACCCGACAACACGCCCATAAGGAAGAATCCCCTCGGGATCAGTAGAAGCCACAGAAGAACTAAACAGACGGGATAAGGCATCAGGCTTGGTGTTCTTGCTACCCGGACGGTAAGAAATCACAAACTCGAAACGAAATAAAAACAACGCCAACGAGCTTGACGGGCATTAAGTCGTT
The DNA here is from genome assembly GCF_021184085.1 of Oncorhynchus gorbuscha. Taxonomy (NCBI): domain Eukaryota; kingdom Metazoa; phylum Chordata; class Actinopteri; order Salmoniformes; family Salmonidae; genus Oncorhynchus; species Oncorhynchus gorbuscha. Next base: position 12,913,275 of record NC_060177.1, on the reverse strand, counting down.
TGGCAGAACGGATGTACTCAAGGTTCTTATGGTCTGTCCAAACGACAAAAGGAACGGTCGCCCCTCCAACCACTGTCGCCATTCGCCTAGGCTAGCGGATGGCGAGCAGTTCACGGTTACCCACATCATAGTTGCGCTCAGATGGCGACAGGCGATGAGAAAAATAAGCGCAAGGATGAACCTTATCGTCAGACTGGAAGCGCTGGGATAGAATGGCTCCCACGCCTACCTCTGAAGGTCAACCTGACAATGAATTGTCTAGTGACGTCAGGAGTAACGAGGATAGGAGCGGACGTAAAACGTTCTTTTAGAAGATCAAAAGCTCCCTGGGCGGAACCGGACCACTTAAAACACGTCTTGACAGAAGTAAGAGCTGTGAGAGGGGCAGCAACTTGACCGAAATTACGAATGAAACGCCGATAGAAATTAGCGAAACCTAAAAAGCGCTGCAACTCGACACGTGACCTTGGAACGGGCCAATCACTGACAGCTTGGACCTTAGCGGAATCCATCTGAATGCCTTCAGCGGAAATAACGGAACCGAGAAAAGTAACGGAGGAGACATGAAAAGAGCACTTCTCAGCCTTTACGTAGAGACAATTCTCTAAAAGGCGCTGTAGAACACGTCGAACGTGCTGAACATGAATCTCGAGGACGGAGAAAAAAATCAGGATATCGTCAAGATAGACAAAAACAAAGATGTTCAGCATGTCTCTCAGAACATCATTAACTAATGCCTGAAAACAGCTGGCGCATTGGCGGACCAAACGGCAGAACCCGGTACTCAAAATGCCCTAACGGAGTGTTAAACGCCGTTTTCCACTCGGCCCCCTCTCTGATGCGCACGAGATGGTAAGCGTTACGAAGGTCCAACTTAGTAAAGCACCTGGCTCCCTGCAGAATCTCAAGGCTGATGACATAGGAAGCGGATAACGATTCTTAACCGTTATGTCATTCAGCCTCGATATCCACGCAGGGGCGCAGAGTACCGCCCTTCTTCTTAACAAAAAGAACCCCGCCCCGGCCGGAGAGGAAGAAGGCACTATGGTACCGGCGTCAAGAGACACAGACAAATAATCCTCGAGAGCCTTACGTTCGGGAGCCGACAGAGAGTATAGTCTACCCGAGAGGAGTGGTCCCCTGAAGAGATCAATACTACAATCATACGACCGGTGAGGAGGAAGGGAGTTGGCTCGGGACCGACTGAAGACCGTGCGCAGATCATGATATTCCTCCGGCACTCCTGTCAAATCGCCAGGTTCCTCCTGAGAAGTAGGGACAGAAGAAACGGGAGGGATGGCAGACATTAAACACTTCACATGACAAGAAACGTTCCAGGATAGGATAGAATTACTAGACCAATTAATAGAAGGATTATGACATACTAGCCAGGGATGACCCAAAACAACAGGTGTAAACGGAACGAAAAATCAAAAAAGAAATAGTCTCACTGTGGTTACCAGATACTGTGAGGGTTAAAGGTAGTGTCTCAAATCTGATACTGGGAAGATGACTACCATCTAAGGCGAACATGGGCGTAGGCTTCTCTAACTCTCTGAAAGGAATGTCATGTTTCGAACCCATGCTTCGTCCATGAAACAACCTCAGCCCCAGAGTCTATCAAGGCACTACATGTAGCATCGAACCGGTCCAGCGTAGATGGACCGACAAAGTAGTACAGGATTTTGATGGAGAGACTTGAGTAGTTGCGCTCACCTGTAGCCCTCCGCTTACAGATGAGCTCTGGCTTTTACTGACATGAATTAACAAAATGTCCAGCAACTCCGCAATAGAGGCACAGGCGGTTGGTGATCCTCCGTTCCTCTCCTTAGTCGAGATGCGAATCCTCCCAGCTGCATGGGCTCAGACTCTGAGCCAGAGGAGGGAGATGGTTGCGATGGGAGCAGGGAAACACCGTTGATGCGAGCTCTCTTCCACGAGCCCGGTGACGAAGATCTACCCGTCGTTCTATGCGGATGGCGAGAGCAATCAAAGAGTCCACATCTGAAGGAACCTCCCGGGAGAGAATCTCATCCTTAACCACTGCGTGGAGTCCCTCCAGAAAACGAGCCAGCAGCGCCGGCTCGTTCCACTCACTAGAGGCAGCAAGAGTGCGAAACTCAATAGAATAATCCGTTATGGACCGTTCACCTTGGCATAAGGAAGCCAGGGCCCTAGAAGCCTCCCTACCAAAAACTGAACGGTCAAAAACCCGAATCATCTCCTCTTTTAAAGTTCTGGAACTTGTTAGAGCAATCAGCCCTTGCCTCCCAGATAGCTGTGCCCCATTCTCGAGCCCGGCCAGTAAGGGAGTGAAATGACGTAAGCAACCCGAGCTCTCTCTAGAGTATGTGTTGGGTTGGAGAGAGAACACAATCTCACACTGCGTGAGAAAGGAGCGGCACTCAGTGGGCTGCCCGGAGTAGCAAGGTGGGTTGTTAACCCTAGGTTCTGGAGGCTCGGCAGGCCAGGAAGTAACAGGTGGCACGAGACGTAGACTCTGGAACTGTCCAGAGAGGTCGGAAACCTGAGCGGCCAGGTTCTCCACGGCATGGCGAGCAGCAGACACCTGCTCGTGTCTGCCGAGCATGGCTCCTTGGATCTCGACGGCAGTGTAACGAGCGTCTGAAATCGCTGGGTCCATTCCTTGGTCGGTTCCTTCTGTCATGCAGGTGAAAGAGGACCCAAAGCGACTTGGCGAAAACAGAGTCTTTAATCCAGTAAAGTAAATACAATCAAAAAACACAACTTTCACTCGAAATGACGCTAGCTGCATTTGCTACCTAAGTAAGCAAAAGTGAAAGTGAAAAAAATACAAAATATAGCTAGCTCTCTCTCTCTCTCTCTCTCTCTCTCTCTCTCTCTCTCCTGCTTCTCCTTCCTTTTTGAAGAAATTAATTTGTTCAAAGCTGTTCACCTGTTGTCTTTCTATTTTTGAGTCAACTTCTCACCACATTATATGCACTGCAGTGCTAGCTAGCTGTAGCTTATTCTTTCAGTATTAGATTAATTCTCTGATCCTTTGATCAGGTGGACAACATGTCAGTTCATGCTGCAAGAGCACTGATAGGTTGGAGGACGTCCTCTGGAAGTGGTCATAATTACTGTGTAAGTCTATGGAAGGCGGTGCCATGAGCCTCCTAGGTTTTGTATTGAAATGATCTGTCCTCCGGCTACACCATGGTGCTACCCTACAGAGTGCTGTTGAGGCTACTGTAGACCTGCTTTGCAAACAATGTGTTTTAATACATTATTTCATGACATATTATATATTAAGTATAGTTTTATGTTAAAAGGATAACTTTGTAATGCTTCACTATTTTTATTTTTATGAAATTCACTGAGAAGGATGGTTCTCCCCTTCCTCCTCTGAAGAGCCTCCACTGATAGGCACTGGTTGAAACTCCCTACCATCATATGTAAGCCAATATGACATCAACCGATGAAAATGAGCAAATCAACCTCTCCCCATGAACCGTCTGGCTGTTACCGAGAACCATTTACCAGTTTTAATAGTATTTTCTGTGCCTACCTAGCTCAAAAACTAGATGGATTAAAATGAGACTATAGCGTCTATAAAGTGACCAACGGATTAAAAAAATGTTAGCTTGACCAAGTTTCTAGGTGCAACAGATTATAAAATGTATCGCTCACGTGCTCATTTCGATGTGCTACCTTTTTGTAGCATTTTTGACAATGCTAACATTTTTTCAGCCGAATCTCAGTTCTGAAACGGGACCAACAACTTGGTTGCTGCGCAACAGAAGCAGCTAGCTAGTAGCATGCTAGCAGCTGTAGCTAGCTAGCACCAGTCAGATGAGAATCAAGACACAAGCAAATAAAGTTAGGTATATTTTGCTGAGGAGGGTTTACATGGTGAAGTCAGTGTAAACAAAATCAGAGCACAAATAAATAAGTTAGCGAACATCGTTGGCTGCTATTATAGCCAATTAGCTACAAAAATACGGTACCAATCAACGGTACCAATCAATGTTGACAATATATCCTAGCTAGCTACATTCTTCCATAAAGCATAGCTAGCTAAGGAAGTAAAGTGCATAGTCCACACCAAACTTTAACTGCCATGCTGTTAACTTATAATACATGCAATGGGCATTGCTCATCTAGTTACTCCGGCATGATACATTCTAACTGGTTAGATAGCTACGTGTGTAGCCAGATGTCAGTTTCAGCACAAACACTACTGGCTAAATCAAATTACATTGTATTTGTCACATGCACCGAATACAACAGGTGTAGACCTTACAGTGAAATGCTTACTTACAAGCCCTTAACCAACAATTAAGTTTTAAGAAAATACCCCCCCCAAAAAGTAAGAGATAAGAATAACAAATAACTCAAGAGCAGCAGTAAATAACAATAGTGGGGCTATATACAGGGGTTACCGGTACAGAGTCAATGTGTTAATGTGCGGGGGTACCAGTGTCGAGGTAATTATGTGCATGTAGGTAGAGTTATTAAAGTGGCTATGCATAGATAATAACAGAGAGTAGCAGCAGCGTGGGCGGGGGGGGGGGGGACAATGCAAATTGTCTGGGTAGCTATTTGAGAAGCTGTTCAGGAGTCTTATGTCTTGGGGGTAGAAGCTGTTGAGAAGCCTCTTCGACCTAGACTTTGTGCTCAGGTAACGCTTGCCGTGCGTTTGACAATGTTTAGGGCCTTCCTCTGACACTGCCTGGTATAGAGGTCCTGGATGGCAGGAAGCTTGGCACGGTGATTTACTGGGCTGTACGAACTACCCTCTGTAGTGACTTGCAGTCGGAGGCCGAGCAGTTGCCATACCAGGAAGTGATGCAACCCGTCAGGATGCTCTCCATGGTGCAGCTGTAAAATCTTTTGAAGATCTGAGGACCCATGCCAAATCTTTTCAGTCTCCTGAGGGGGAATAGGTTTTGTCGCGCCCTCTTCATGACTGTCTTGGTGTGCTTGCACCATATTAGTTTGTTGGGGACGTGGACATCAAGGAACTTGAAGCTCTCAACCTGCTCCACTACAGCCCCATCGATGAGAATGGGGGCATGCCCAGTCCTCCTTTTCCTGAAGTCCACAATCATCTCCTTTGTCTTGATCACGTTAAGGGAGAGGTTGTTGTCCTTGCACTACACGGTCAAGTCTCTGACCTCCTCCCTATAGGCTGTCTCATTGTTGTCTGTGATCAGGCCTAACACTGTTGCGTCATCAGCAAAATGAATGATGGTGTTGGAGTCGTGCCTGGCCGTGCAGTTATGAGTGAACAGGGAGTACAGGAGGGGACTGAGCATTGCACCCCTGAGGGGCTCCTGTGTTGGGGATCAGCACTGTAGATGTGTTGTTACCTACCCTTACCACATGGGGGTGGCCCGTCAGGAAGTCCAGGATCGAGTTGCGAGGGAGGTGTTAAGTCCCAGGGTCCTTAGCTTAGTGATGAGCTTTGAGGGCACTATGGTGTTGAACACTGAGCTGTAGTCAATGAATAGCATTCTCACATACTGTGAGGGAACAAAGTATTTGATCCCCTGCTGATTTTGTACGTTTGCCCACTTACAAAGAAATGATCAGTCTATAATTTTAATGGCGGATTTATTTGAACAGTGAGAGACAGAATAACAACAAAAAAATACAGAAAAACACATCAAAAATGTTATAAATTGATTTGCATTTTAATGAGGGAAATAAGTATTTGACCCCTGTAACGTCGTTCGTCTGTTGAAAGAAGAGAGATGCAGCGTGTAGGTTACTCATGACTTTAATGAACTGAATCGCGGTACATGAAATAACTGAAATACTAAATACAAAAACAACAGAACGGAACGTGAAACTTATTACAGCCTATCTGGTGACTACTACACAAAGACAGGAACAAACACCCACGAAATACAAAGTGAAACTATGGCTCCCTAAATACGGTTCCCAATCAGAGACAACGAGAATCACCTGACTCTGATTGAGAATCGCCTCAGGCAGCCAAGCCTATACAACACCCCTAAATAGCCGCGATCCCAAATACTACAAACCCCAATACGAAAACAACATATAAACCCATGTCACACCCTGGCCTACCCAAACATATAACAAAAACACAAAATACAATGACCAAGGCGTGACAACCCCCCCCCCCCTAAGGTGCGGACTCCCGGACGCACCTCAAGAGCATAGGGAGGGTCCGGGTGGGCGTCTGTCCATGGTGGCGGTTCTGGCTCGGAACGTGGACCCCACTCCAGAAATGTCCTTGTTCCTCCCCTTCGCGTCCTGGGATAATCCACCCTCTCCGCCGACCATGGCCTAATAGTCCTCACCCAGATCCCCACATAACTGAGGGGCATCTCGGGACAGAGGGGCAGCTCGGGACAGAGGGGCAGCTCGGGACAGAGGGGCAGCTCGGGACAGAGGCAGCCCGGGACTGAGGGGAAGCCCAGTACTGAGAGGAAGCCCAGTACTGAGAGGAAGCCCAGTACTGAGAGGAAGCTCAGGCAGGTAGTAGGCTCCGGTAAATCCTGGCTGGCTGGCGGAACTGGAAGAGACTGGTTGTCTGGCAGATCTGGAAGAGACTGGTTGTCGGGCAGATCTGGAAGAGACTGGTTGTCGGGCAGATCTGGAAGAGACTGGTTGTCTGGCAGATCTGGAAGAGACTGGTTGTCTGGCAGATCTGGAAGAGACTGGTTGTCTGGCAGATCTGGAAGAGACTGGTTGTCTGGCGGCGCTGGGCTGACTGGCGGCACTGGCGGTGCTGGGCAGACTGGGAGCACTGGCGGCGCTGGGCAGACTGGGAGCACTGGCGGCGCTGGGCAGACGGGAGACTCCGGCAGTGCAGGAGAGGAGAAAAGCGCTGGCTGCGCTGAACAGGTGAGGCGCACTGGAGGCCTGGTGTGTGGTTCTGGAACTGGTGGTACTGGATCGAGGACACGCACAGGAAGCCTGGTGCGGGGAGCTGCTACCGGAGGACTGGTGTGGGGAGGTGGCACAGGATGGGCTAGACCGTGAAGGCGTACTGGAGATCTTGAGAGCAGTGTAGGCACAGGACGTGCAAGGCTAGGGATGTGCACAGGAGGCCTGGTGCGTGAGGCTGGCACCAACTTCACCAGCCGACTAACACGCACCTCAGGTTGAGTATAGAGCGCTAACTCAGGTGCTATCAAATCCCTGACACGATCCGTCGGACGAATATTATATCTATAGCACCAAGCTAGCAACTCCCTCATTACTCTCCACTCCACTTTCCCCATTAACTCCTTCACAGTCTCTGCTTCGCTCACCTCTAACACTGGCTCTGGTTCTGGTCTCCTCCTTGGCTCCTCACGATGAACAAGGAGAGTTGGCTCAGGTCTATCTCCTGACTCAGCCATACTCTCCCTGAGCCCCCCCCCCAATACATTTTTTGGGGTGACTTTCGGTTTTTGCTCTGCGCCGCCGTGCTTTCCTTTTCAAATCCATTCGCCTATAGCCCTCTTCGCATTGCTGCAGGGAATCCCAGGCGGGCTCCTGCACTCTCTCTGGGTCGGCCGACCACCTGTCGATTTCTTCCCACGTCGTATACTCCATGCCTCTACCTTCCATAACGTCCTCCTTACGCTCCTGAAGCTGTCTACGCCGTTGCCAGTTTACACACTGCTCGGTCCGTGAGAGGTGGGTGTTTCTGTAACGTTGTTCGTCTGTTGAAAGAAGAGAGTCGGACCGAAATGCAGCGTGTAGGTTACTCATGACTTTAATGAACTGAATCGCGGTACATGAACTAACTGAAATACTAAATACAAAAACAACAGAACGGAACGTGAAACTTATTACAGCCTATCTGGTGACTACTACACAAAGACAGGAACAAACACCCACGAAATACAAAGCGAAACTATGGCTCCCTAAATACGGTACCCAATCAGAGACAACGAGGATCACCTGACTCTGATTGAGAATCGCCTCAGGCAGCCAAGCCTATACAACACCCCTAATTAGCCGCGATCCCAAATACTACAAACCCCAATACGAAAACAACATATAAACCCATGTCACACCCTGGCCTACCCAAACATATAACAAAAACACAAAATACAATGACCAAGGCATGACAACCCCTCTGCAAAACATGACTTAGTACTTGGTGGCAAAACCCAGAGGTCATGCGTTTCTCATAGTTGGACACCAGGTTTGCACACATCTCAGGAGGGATTTTGTCCCACTCCTCTTTGCAGATCTTCTCCAAGTCATTAAGGTTTCGAGGCTGACATTTAGCAACTCAAACGAAGGAGGTTCTCATCCAAGATTTGACGGTACATGGCCCCGTCCATCGTCCCTTTGATGCGATGAAGTTGTCCTGTCCCCTTAGCAAAAAAACACCCCCAAAGCATAATGTTTCCACCTCCATGTTTGACGGTGGGGATGGTGTCCTTGGGGTCATCAAAAATCAAATCAAATTTATTTGTCACATACACATGGTTAGCAGATGTTAATGCGAGTGTAGCAAAATGCTTGTGCTTCTAGTTCCGACAATGCAGTAATACCCAACGAGTAATCTAACCTAACAATTCCAAAACTACTACCTTATACACACAAGTGTAAAGGGATAAATAATATGTATATAAAGATATGTGAATGAGTGAAGGAACAGAACTGCATAGGCAAGATGCAGTAGATGGTATAGAGTACAGTATATACATATGAGATGAGTAATGTAGGGTATGTAAACAAAGTGGCATAGTTTAAAGTGGCTAGTGATACATGTATTACATAAAGATGCAGTAGATGATATAGAGTACAGTACATACATATACATATGAGATGAGTAATGTAAGGTATGTAAACATTATGTGAAGTAGCATTTTTTAAAGTGGCTAGTGATATATCTTACATCAATTTCCATCAATTCCCATTATTAAAGTGGCTGGAGTTGAGTCAGTGTGTTGGCAGCAGCCACTCAATGTTAGTGGTGGCTGTTTAACAGTCTGATGGCCTTGAGATAGATGCTGTTTTTTCAGTCTCTCGGTCCCTGCTTTGATGCACCTGTACTGACCTCACCTTCTGGATGATAGCGGGGTGAACAGGCAGTGGCTCGGGTGGTTGTTGTCCTTGATGATCTTTATGACCTTCCTGTGACATCGGGTGGTGTAGGTGTCCTGGAGGGCAGGTAGTTTGCCCCCGGTGATGCGTTGTGCAGACCTCACTACCCTCTGGAGAGCCTTAAGGTTGTGGGCGGAGCAGTTGCCATACCAGGCGGCGATACAGACCGACAGGATGCTCTCGATTGTGCATCTGTAGAAGTTTGTGAGTGCTTTTGGTGACAAGCTGAATTTCTTCAGCCTCCTGAGGTTGAAGAAGCGCTGCTGCGCCTTCTTCACCACGCTGTCTGTGTGGGTGGACCATTTCAGTTTGTCTGAGATGTGTACGCCGAGGAACTTAAAACTTACTACCCTCCCCACTACTGTCCCATCGATGTGGATAGGGGGGTGCTCCCTCTGCTGTTTCCTGAAGCCCACGATCATCTCCTTAGTTTTGTTGGCGTTGAGTGTGAGGTTATTTTCCTGACACCACACTCCGAGGGCCCTCACCTCCTCCCTGTAGGCCGTCTCTTCGTTGTTGGTAATCAAGCCTACCACTGTAGTGTCGTCTGCAAACTTGATGATTGAGTTGGAGGCGTGCATGGCCATTCAGTCCTGGGTGAACAGGGAGTACAGGAGAGGGCTCAGAACGCACCCTTGTGGGGCCCCAGTGTTGAGGATCAGCGGGGTGGAGATGTTGTTGCCTACCCTCACCACCTGGGGGCGGCCCGTCAGGAAGTCCAGTAACCAGTTGCACAGGGCGGGGTTGAGACCCATGGTCTCGAGCTTGATGACGAGTTTGGAGGGTACTATGGTGTTAAATGATGAGCTGTAGTCGATGAACAGCATTCTCAAATAGCTATTCCTCTTGTCCAGATGGGTTAGGGCAGTGTGCAGTGTGGTTGAGATTGCATCGTCTGTGGACCTATTTGGGCGGTAAGCAAATTGGAGTGGGTCTAGGGTGTCAGGTAGGGTGGAGGTGATATGGTCCTTGACTAGGAAGTGAGTGCTACGGAGCGGTAGTCATTTAGCACAGTTATCTTAGCTTTCTTGGGAACAGGTACAATGGTGGCCCTCTTGAGGCATGTGGGAACAGCAGACTGGGATAAGGATTGATTGAATATGTCCGCTAACACACCAGCCAGCTGGTCTGCGCATGCTCTGGGGATAGGCAGCATTCCTCCTCCTCCAAACAGGGCGAGTTGAGTTGATGCCAAAGAGCTCCATCTTGGTCTCATCTGACTACAACACTGACTACAACACCCAGTTGTCCTCTGAATCATTCAGATGTCTGTTGGCAAACTTCAGATGTGCATGTATATGTGCTTTCTTGAGCAGGGGGACCTTGCGGGCGCTGCAGGATTTCAGTCCTTCACGGCGCAGCGTGTTACCAATTGTTTTCTTGGTGACTATGGTCCCAGCTGCCTTGAGATCATTGACAAGATCCCCCCGTGTAGTTCTGGTCTGATTCCTCACCGTTCTCATGATCATTGCAACTCCACGAGGTGAGATCTTGCATGGAGCCCCAGGCCGAGGGAGATTGACAGTACTTTTGTGTTTCTTCCATTTGCGAATAATCGCACCAACTGTTGTCACCTTCTCACCAAGCTGCTTGGTGATGGTCTTGTAGCTCATTCCAGCCTTGTATAGGTCTACAATCTTGTCCCTGACATCCTTGGAGAGCCCTTTGGTCTTGGCCATGGTGGAGAGTTTGGAATCTGATTGATTGCTTCTGTGGACAGGTGTCTTTTATACAGGTAACAAGCTGAGATTATGAGCACTCCCTTTAAGAGTGTGCTCCTAATCTTAGCTCGATACCTGTATAAAGGACAACAGGGTGCTAGAAATCTTTCTGATTGAGAGGGGTCAAATACTTATTTCTATCATTAAAATGCAAATCAATTTATAACATTTTTGACATGGGTTTTTCTAGATTTTTTTGTTGTTATTCTGTCTCTCACTGTTCAAATAAACCTACCATTAAAATGATAGACAGATCATTTCTTTGTCAGTGGGCAAACGTACAAAATCAGCAGGGGATCAAATACTTTTTTCCCTCACTGTAGGTGTTCCTTTTGTCCAGGTGGGAAAGTGCAGTGTGGAGTGCAATGGAGATTGCATCATCTGTGGATCTGCTGGTACGGTATGCAAATTGGAGTGGGTCTAGGGTTTCTGGGATAATGGTTTGGATGTGAGCCATGATAAGCCTTTCAAAGCATTTCATGGCCACAAACGTAAAGTCCTACGGTTCAGTAGTCATTTAGGCAGGTTATCTTAGTGTTCTTGGGCACAGGGACTATGGTGGTCTGCTTTAAACATTTCGGTATTACAGACTCAGACAGGGAGAGGTTGAAAATGTCAGTGAAGACACTTGCCAGTTGGTCAGCGCATGCTCGGAGTACACTTCCTGGTAATTCGTCTGACCTGTTTAAAGGTCTTTCTCACATCGGCTATGGAGAGCGTGATCACACAATCGTCTGGAACAGCTGGTGCTCTCATGCAAGTTTCAGTGTTACTTGCCTCGCAGCCGAGCATATAAGTTATTTAGCTTGTCTGGTAGGCTTGTGTTACCAGGCAGCTCTCGGCTGTACTTCCCTTTGTAGTCTGTAATAATTTGCAAGCCCTGCCACATCCAACGAGTGTCAGAGCCAATCTTTTTCCTGTATTGACGCTGTTGTGTCTTTGGCTATGCCGGATTAAGTGATATGACATGCTATTCTATAAAATAATTTATCTGTAAGTAATATTACCTGATTGAGCCAATCATGTAAATGTAATTAACTAGAGAGTCAGGGCACCACGAAATAATATTTATAGAGCTGTTATCTTCCGAATAAACTCTTAAAGACCTAGTAATATTTTACATCAATAGCAGTCACTATTAATCTTCATCTTAATTCAGTCTCATCTGAAAGTTGTAAATTCTTGGTTATCTGCACAAACCCTGGCTAACAATTTAAATCAGCAATACAAAATTGGGTTTAATCATTTATTTACTAAAACCTAACTAATCACACAGAATTACACATACACATAATTAAATCATAACGTGATTACAAATTACGTCATAAAGGAAAACGCCCCTATCGGGCAGAACAGATATGACGGCTTGTTACACAAAAGAAAAGAGTCTGGGTTTGAGTGAAGGATATGAGGAACTGAGGACTTGTCACACCCTGACCATAGTTTGCTTTGTATGTTTCTATATTTTGGTTGGTCAGGGTGTGATCTGAGTGGGCATTCTATGTTGGATGTCTTGTTTGTCTATTTCTATGTCTGGCCTGATATGGTTCTCAATCAGAGGCAGGTGTTAGTCATTGTCTCTGATTCGGAACCATATTTAGGTAGCCTGGTTTCACTGTGTGTTTGTAGGTGATTGTTCCTGTCTCTGTGTTTTGCACCAGATAGGACTGTTTTAGGTTTCACTGTGTGTTTGTAGGTGATTGTTCCTGTCTCTGTGTTTTGCACCAGATAGGACTGTTTTAGGTTTCACTGTGTGTTTGTAGGTGATTGTTCCTGTCTCTGTGTTTTGCACCAGATAGGACTGTTTTTTCAGGTTTTTCCTGCACGTTTGTTGTTTTGTTAGTTTATTCGTGTACAGTTTCTTTATTAAAGTATAATGAATAACAACCACGCTGCATTTTGGTCCGCCTCTACTTCACCAAAAGAAAACCGTTACAGGACTGAGGAACAAAGAGCGAAGCTGTGCTATCGTAAATACAGTATCTTATGCATTCTAAATTACCGCCCATTTGGAAAAGAAAAAAGCAAAAAATATTTACTCTGAGCTGCGCTTTGGTAGGTTGGTGGAAGATGGAAGGCCGTGTTGCCCAAACGAGTCCTTTGAAGAATGTCTCTGGTTGTCAATTTGATACGTTGTAACGTCGTTGTGTGGTAGACGGGATACTCTGTCTGTTCCTTCCTAACCTGCGTTTGCAGCTGCTGTTGCTAACTCAACGGCTAGGAGGTATCACTTCTGTAGTGAATAAGAGTTCAAAGTTCATACCATTTGCTCACGCTTTCTTTCAAAAACATGGACATTTCCAAGTGACCCCAAACTTTCCTTTTCCAGCAAATCACGGGGATCTGAGCCTGGTCGGTCGTCTATAGTATTTCCCTTGCGTCCGACTCATTGAGAAGAACACCTCGTTCAACTTGAGGTGAGTAATCCCAGTTCTGATGTCCAGAATCTCTTTTCGGTCATAAGAGACGGTAGCAGCAACATTATGTACAAAACAAGTTTTAAGAACAACCTGAAAAGACAATGAAAATAGCATGGTTGGTTAAGAGCTGATAAGACGGCAGCCCTACTCTCTGGCGCCATCTGCCACACATGCTAGTCTACATTTCCTCAGATCAGAATCCCACAAACTGTAGCTGATAAAATTAGTTGGCATGCGAGGAAACAGTTAGCTATGTTGAATCTAAACCCAGCCAATTTTTCCACATTCTGTTACATCAGATGACCTGGCCTCCACATTCACACGACCTCAACCCAATTGAGATGGTTTGGGATGAGTTGGACCGTAGAGTAAAGGAAAAGCAGCCAGAAAGTGCACAGCATATGTGGGAACTCCTTCAAGACAGTTGGAAAAGCATTCCTCATGAAGCTGGTTGAGAGAATGCCAAGAGTGTGCAAAGATGTCATCAAGGCAAAGGGTGGCTACTTTGAAGAATCTCAAATCTCAAATATTTGTTGATTTGTTTAACACTTTTTTTGTTTGTCAGGCGTGCTCCCTCTCTGGCCTCTAGGTCACCAGGCTGCTCGTTATGGCGCACACATGTCACCATCGTTACGTGTAAAATTATGACACTCACCTGGACTCCATCACCTCCTTGATTACCTGCCCTTTATATGTCACTCCATTCGCTCCCAGGAGTCATTGTTTCTGTTCCTTGTCTGTGCGTTGTTTGTGGTTTCTTGTTTTGGATTATGTTATATTTATTTATTAAGACACTCACTGAATTTGCTTCCTGACTTTCAGCGCACTCGTTACAGTTTACTCCATGATGTCATATGGGTTATTTCATAGTTTTGATGACTTCACTATTATTCTGCAATGTAGAAAATAGTCATAATAAAGAAAAACCATTGAATGAGCAGGTGTGTCCAAACATTTGACTGGTACTGTGAAGAGTATGAATTAGGCTGTTTGAGAAGGTTTGATTTCTAAGCAACAATAGACCAACATAGCTACTGTAGTAGGTGAAAGCTTTGTGCTGAAAAACCTTGGTAGAGCATGGGTGGATTAGGCATTGTGGTGCTCGTGAATTTACTATCTTCTTTGGCTTCAGACCAATGCCAACTTTTCACTTAAAACATAGATTTTTGTTTTTAAGCCATATGCCAGTTACCAATCAGCCACACCAGGGACCCAGGAGCCAGGCCTTGACAACTGTCAAATGAGACTGCAAATACCCCAAATACCCACCCATACCTACCCCTACTTACCCCAAATACCCACTGTACTGGACAGATCTGCTGGCCGAGTGTTTCTGACAGTCCCCGCTGTACCATAAACACAGTCCATCTCAGCTATGTTTTATTTGAGAGCCAGTGGCAAACTCTCTGCATCGAAATGTAAACATGTGAGCTCATGACTGGTTAAAGTCGTGCAACAGGGAAATTTGTCCTGAAAATTTGAGGGGGAAAATTGAAATGTGATCTGACACAAACTAAACCATTAGTGGTCACAGAGGGAGAAGCGCAGAGGGGTCACAGACGTCGCCAGACGTTTTTGGTGGGGATATCAGGGGGGAGTGTGTCGTGTCTGAGTGAGAGAAGTGCTGCAGGGTCTTATCCCCCTGCCTTTAAGGGGTGAAAGACAGAAAGTGGACACTGGATCAGATAGTGCAGCAAGGGAAAACAAACGTCAGGTAGGGTGGCTCCATGACATGAGAGATGGTGGTTAGGTCAAAGGAGGACGTGGTCCTGACCTCCAGGACAGACTGCTGTAGATGGGCTACCAGCATAGAAACAGGTTGAGTTTATTTACGTCTGACTGGGGATTGGAACAGGAAGTGCTCCCTTGTCTGGTTCACAGGGCTGCCCCGCCCCTCTGGACCTCCCCTATCCCACTGAACTAAGATGAGGAGCTAAGATGGTAGCAGCTCAGAGACCGAAACAAGGTTTCAAGAAGTCAAGAAGATGAGAAGATCAAGCCTTTAGAAACACACTCACTAAAGCTCTGTGTCTGTCTCTGGTATAAGGAAATGTATTGAATAAAAAGGTGGGACACTGCACTCAATCATGTTATTGCAGTGTGGCAGAACACAAACTAAGCCATGGCAATGACCACAGGTTTACTTGACATTCATTTGGTAAACAATAACATAACAAAACACAAAGCTCCATAAAGGTCTATAATCACTACATCTCATTCTATAGAGTCAGGAGTATGGTGAATGGTGAATGGAGTCGTGTGAGTTGTCTCTTCTATTCTATTGAGTTAGTGAGGATGGATATCTGATCCCTTCACCCTAGAGAGGGATGACTAGCCCCGTGACCTCTAACCCTGAACCCCAAGGCATGGCCTCTGTGGCTGCCAGCAGATGCAGCTCACTGGAGCACACTCTCCTACAGCATGACAGCTTGCACACTTACTGCTTCCTCCCTGAACACCACCTCTCCTGTTACACACCCCTCCCCCTCCTCCCTCTGTCCCCCTCCTCCCCTCATCCTTCCCCTCATCCCTTTGTCTTACTCCTCCTTCCCCTGTCCCCCTCCTCTCTCCCTCTGTCCCCCTCCTCCCTCCGTCCCCCTCCTCCCTTCCCTCATCGCTCTATCCCTCTCCTCTTTCTCCTGTCCCCTCCCCTCCCCTCCTATTACAACACCCCCATTATCCCCCTGCTTTCTCCCTCCATCTCCTCCCCTTGTCCCCTCCCCTCTCGGGGGAAAACCATTAACAGCCCCTGGCTCCGCCCAGTTATCAATGATTGACACCATTAACTTTCTATCCCCCGGCCCCCCATCATGTATGATGTGTCTGGTGATTCCCAGGCCTACAGGTTAGCAGCAGAGTTCCAGCTGGTTGGCCAGTAGAAGGGACTGTATATTCACCTCTATAAAACCTCCATGGCAGCTGCTACTGATCCTTCTACATCTTATTGATTAGGGTGAGAGGGGAGTAGTGGAGTAATGGAATGTTACTGGTGACAGGGCTGAAAACCATGGACATGAACGATAGGCGGTGTCCACTGTCCAGACACAGATCTATTTATTTATTTTATACAATTAGCTGTCTAGGCTGAATAATGATCCAGGATCAACACAGGTTAACTGATGATCCAGGATCAACACAGATTAACTGATGATCCAGGATCAACACAGGTTAACTGATGATCCAAGATCGACACAGGTTAAATGATGATCCAGGATCAACACAGGTTAAATGATGATCCAGGATCAACACAGGTTAACTGATGATCCAGGATCAACACAGGTTAACTGATGATCAACACAGGTTAACTGATGATCCAGGATCAACACAGGTTAACTGATGATCCAGGATCAACACAGGTTAACTGATGATCAACACAGGTTAAATGATGATCCAGGATCAACACAGGTTAACTGATGATCCACGATCAACACAGGTTAACTGATGATCAACACAGGTTAAATGATGATCCAGGATCAACACAGGTTAACTGATGATCCAGGATCAACACAGATTAACTGATGATCCAGGATCAACACAGGTTAACTGATGATCCAAGATCGACACAGGTTAAATGATGATCCAGGATCAACACAGGTTAAATGATGATCCAGGATCAACACAGGTTAACTGATGATCCAGGATCAACACAGGTTAACTGATGATCAACACAGGTTAAATGATGATCCAGGATCAACACAGGTTAACTGATGATCCAGGATCAACACAGGTTAACTGATGATCAACACAGGTTAAATGATGATCCAGGATCAACACAGGTTAACTGATGATCCAGGATCAACACAGGTTAAATGATGATCCAGGATCAACACAGGTTAACTGATGATCCAGGATCAACACAGGTTAAATGATGTCAACACAGACATATGATAAACAGTAGCTTGATCAGAAGTGTGCTAGAATAATTACAAAAACTATCCTCTCTTGACTAATGAATGTAATAACTCACTTCTGGATTCTTGTTTCTTCCTATTCTCCAAGATCGTCTGGTCTTCCGGGTTAGTGGAAAGAAAGCAGTGGGTCAGCAAAGTGTGTGTGAGAGAGAGAGAGAGAGAGAGAGAGAGAGAGAGAGAGAGAGAGAGAGAGAGAGAGAGAGAGAGAGAGAGAGAGAGAGACAGAGTGAATGATAACATAGAAATGGAGACCCACAACTTACAAACAAGAAGTGTCACTTGTTCTCAGCATTAGGCCTTGAGAAGATATGAAAACAGATGGGACAGGAGAGGTCAGAGGGCCATGCTATGGCTGACATGCTTGTTTATTTGGCCTGTCTCTGGTTTCCTGGTTTTTCCAGCGCTCCAATGATTATCCGACCTGGAATGACCATCCAGTAATGGCGGTCGCAGCCCAGCTCTCTCCACCAGCAAGTCAATAGCGTTCCATTCACAGCTCTACTTAGGCCCCACCTCCAAACATATTGAAAAATAACTTTTTGAGGTTCCAGGGGTTCCTCATTAGTGATAGACAGTGAGTTTAAAAAAGACAAAGGGACATTTTTAAACAGACATGGAGGTTTCCTATCATCAGGAAACATCAAAATATTTATATTTTGTATTATTACTATTCGTCTGTCAGGCCTTAGACTAAGTTAATACAACGGACAACTTTAAATTCTCCATAGTAATGTGGGGTAGCCAGGTCCCAGATCTGTTCCTGCTGCATAGCCAACTCCTATGGTCATTGCCATTGGTTAGATGTGTGGGGTGGTCTGAGGCAGGCCAGAGCTAGGCTGATAGCTGTCTGTCTGTCACTACCCAGCTACCCAGCCCTGACACACTTAGATAAGACTTCTGAATCAGATCCAGCCAAAGCAGACAAGACTTCCTCTGCCAGCTGACTGGAGATAAACTGGAGACAACAGAGTCCAGAAGTAGAGAGGAGAGAGAACAGACTCACTGCACCTCCAGGTCTCCTTAGCACCAGTCAGTCACAGTGAGTCATGGATATAGCAGGCACAAGGAAACAACGGACAATCAGTCAAACGTGAAAAACGGTTCTGAATAATTCCAAGTAAATCATGGACAGAGATGACTGAAGGAGACAAGCCAACATACACCCTTCATGTATTGTTTTCAAACACAAGCATGATATGCAGATTAACAATCTTTGTATGAACCATGCTAGGGTTGAGACTTGTTTGAACAAGAGTGACCCTCAGCATCAGCCCAAACTAACACTTCTTCAGATGTCCCTCAGTGAACCACCATGTTAATCCCTCAGCTCTAAACAGAGGAATGGATCCCAAAACAACACTGACCTAAAAACAACTGAAACATCTGCAGCAGGGCTGCGGTGCTGTGTGTGTGTGTGTGTGTGTGTGTGTGTGTGTGTGTGTGTGTGTGTGTGTGTGTGTGTGTGTGTGTGTGTGTGTGTGTGTGTGTGTGTGTGTGTGTGTGTGTGTGTGTGTGTGTGTGTGTGTGTGTGTGTGTGTGTGTGTGTGTATCAGTTTGTATCTGTGTGTGTTCAAGACAGAGGGGATATCAGCACACTCTGACCCAGCCAAACAGATGTTCTGGCTCCTGCATCACTCACACACAGTCCTGCCCCCCTTCCCTCCCTCCTACAGCTCACACTGTGACATAGAGAGAGACATGAGAACTGATAAGCCTCATAATGTGTGAGTGTGCTCGTATGTGTGCATATGTGTTTATGTATGTACACTACCGTTCAAAAGTTTGGGGTCACTTAGAAATGTCCTTGTTTTTGAAAGAAAATCACATTTTTTGTCCATTAAAATAACATAAAGTTGATCAGAAATACAGGTTAGACATTGTTAATGTTGCAAATGACTATTGTAGCTGGAAACGGCAGATTTCTTTATGGAATAGGTGTACAGAGGCCCATTATTAGCAACCATCACTCCTGTGTTCCAATGGCACGTTGTGTTAGCTAATCCAAGTTTATCATTTTAAAAGGCAAATTTATCATTAGAAAACCCTTTTGCAATTATGTTGGCACAGCTGAAAACTGTCATGCTGATTAAAGAAGCAATACAACTGGCCTTCTTTAGACTAGTTGAGTATCTGGAGCATCAGCATTTGTGGGTTCGATTACATGCTCAAAATGGCCAGAAACAAATAACGTTCTTCTGAAACTCATCAGTCTATTCTTGTTCTGAGAAATTAAGGCTAATCCTTGCGAGAAATTTCCAAGAAACTGAAGATGTCATACAATGCTGTGTACTACTCCGTTCACAGAACAGTGCAAACTGGCTTTAACCAGAATAGAAAGAGGAGTGAGAGGCCCTGGTGCACAACTAAACAAGTGTCTAGTTTGAGAAACAAATAGCTTCATTAAATAGTACCTGCAAAACACCAGTCTCAACGTCAACAGTGAAGAGGTGACTCCAGGATGCTGGCCTTCTAGGCAGAGTTGCAAAGAAAAAGACATATCTCAGACTGGTCAATAAAAATAAAAGATTAAGATGGGAAAAAGAACACAGACACTGGACAGAGGTACTCTACCTAGAAGGCCAGCATCCCGGAGTCAACTCTTTACTGTTGATGTTGAGACTGGTGTTTTGTGTGTGTGTGTGTCTGTATCTGTGTATATCAGTCTGTATCTGTGTGTGTGTCAGAGTGAGTGATGGATGACTAGTTCCTCAGTGTGTGTGTGGCTGTGCCGGGACGTGCTGAGCGTGGAGCAGCAGCAGACCTGTTGAGACAGACACAGTAGGGTGAAGCCCTGTTTAGACTGGACTGGCGCCAGAGATCCCACTACAACCCTGCCAGCCAATGACAGGTGAGAGCCTTCACCTGTCAATCACACCACACCATGCTAGGGCTAGAGGGCCAGGTACGGACTAATAGGCACGGACACAGCTGGACCCAGGGAGACTGGAGACATGGCCTGAAACTAAGCTAGTTATTAGTCCTTCAGGAATAATTATTAGGAGAAGACCCTGTGCCATAAATCCATCAAAAACGATGAAGATTTGTTTTTATTGTAAGATGGACAGTATTCATATTCCTGGAAAATAGTTACTTAGTGTGGTCCATGATGCAGTCAGATCCATTTGTTTTTAGCTATGCAGGAAGGCCAAATTGAGACATGTTCGCAGTCAAATTCTAGGTGTACCTGATGTGACCTGCTGAACACAGACAGTCACACTAAGGAAAGACTGTAGCTAGGCAGGCTAGCCGTTGTAATAATGGGAGAAAGCCATTAGCATCCAGTGTGTTCAGCAGATACAGCTATAATCCAATAAACTATAAGGCTCAGGGCTCTCTCCCTCTCCAGTTCTGATTATGGCAACGTTAGTGCATCCTTGTCACACACACCCAGAAATTACACTGATTGAGAATTATGCGCTTTGCACAAACAGAGAAAACAATATTACATCAGGACAAAGTCAACAATATGAATGTATTGTCATGCAGTAAGTGGATAGGGGTCAGATCTTTTTTCCACTTGCAAAACGGATTCAAAAGATGGAGGGATGGAATAATTTATTTGGATAGGGAAGGAGAAGGAGAGGGCGGGAGAGAGGGGGGATAAAGGAGGAGAGAAATAGAGAGAGAGGGGGGGGTGGGGAGAGAGAGGGAGAGGGAGAGGAGGATCCCTGCACAAAATAACAATTCACACAGTACAACAAAGCTGTTCCTGCTAACAGTAAATAACATATTACATACAGGAAGTCCCCTAAGGAAGTCATAGTAACATGGAGAGGACGTGGAAAAGAAAGAATTGAGAGGCTCTTGTCCTGTGTATTCTCATTGGGAGTTCAGAAGCAGTCAGTCACACACCGACCGACAGCTCCAGGACCAGCAAGTAATATCCTAAGTATATTATCTCTAGTCTCTACTAATCTCCTGCAGACACAGAACCAAACTCCAGAGTTTCCAATTTCTCTCTGTTTCAGTCGAAAGTGTATGACCCATATTTGGCATCCTTCATCAATGTGAATATTACACTATTCCTGAATGACAGCTTTACAATCACCAAGGTTAAACAAGGACCAATTGCTGAGCCATATATTGCGGTTACAGCAGACCTAACAGCAGGCCCAGTTAAATGGGCCGGGGTTATAAATATGAGTAATCAGTCACAGTGGGGAAAACACAGCGAAGGCTTCAAAGCCTGAACTTATAATCAATTCATCAGTTAGCTGTCTCTCCATTCAACTCTACTGAAGATGGATGCAGACAGCTTGTTTCATAAAAAGAGCTCGCTGAGGAATTTCTGTACATTATTTAATGCTGCTTACCACAAAGTGACAGAAGTCATATATCTAGTTTAATGGCAGCCTGTGTGAGTAGTGAGCACATGCATTCATGGACCAGAAACAGCACATTTGAACAGATCATCCTGTGTTTGTCTTCAACTGAGTGATCTGGAATTAGATGGATCCATGAAAATGACTGAATCTTTGAATACAAGCTTTTTTAAAGAAAGGAGTGGTAGAAGTGCATGCGATGTGTTGCTTGTTGCTTGTTGCATGTTGCTCTGCATGTGCTCACTGCTCATTGTTTGTCTGTATTGTAATTGTAATAGTTGTTAGTAATCTGCCCCGGGACTGCGGTTGAAAATTAGCCAGCTGGCTAAAACCGGCACTTTTACTGAAACATTGATTAATGTGCACTGTCCCTGGAAAAATAATAATAAACTCAAACATAGGGAGTACATTTACGGAAAAAACACAGAGTAATTTCAAGACTGAAGAAAAAGGGTCACATTTTAGAAGGAAACACAGCACAGTATTTAACCTCACTGGTCTTTGGTAATCATGGGTCTGTCCGTGCTGTGAGAAAGCATTTGACAGGTTATGTGCCTCAATAAAAATGCTAATCTCACCCAGGTGGTGTTCACCAGCCTGGACTCCCTACCCCCTACCCCCCCCCCCACACACACACTCACACACACAATTCCTCCCATCGCCATGGCCATTTACAACCTCTAAAAGCTTTTTCCTTTTAACAGCAGCAGGCCTGCATGGGGTTGTGGTGGTTGTGTCTGTGAGTGGCAGGGAACAGAATGCCCCTCGTGTTGTCACTCTCTCACCACTGGCTGACACACGCACATACACACGCGCATGCATGCATGCGTGCATGCTCACACACACACAGACACACAAACACTGTGTGCCAGTCCCTTTATTAGACTATTCAACCTGAGGGCCATTTTCTGATGAACACTGGAGTGCTGCTGCGAGCAGGGACAAAGTCCCGGGTAAACACCTAATAAGTGAAGGTGATGGGGTGTAAAGCTTTATTCAGACCAACTTTCACAGCAGGAGCAGGGGACACTTGGACCAGGCAGTCTGTGGCTGAGTGGAGAGAAAAGTGCTAAGTGGGACGTGACACCAGCACACTCAGGTTCTCTAATCACATCTTTAAATCACAGGACTGTCACGATCGTTGTAAGAAGCGGACCAAAGCGCAGCGCGGTGTGATTGCATCATTTTAATGGATGACGAAAACACAAAGTAAAATGAACAAAACAATAAATGAACGACTGTGACGCTATATATACGAAATGTGCTGACACAAACACTACACATAGACAATCACCCACAACCCACAATGACAAAACAGGCTACCTAAATATGGTTCCCAATCAGAGACAAAGACTAACACCTGCCTCTGTGACAACCATATCAGGCCAAACACAGAAACAGACAAACTAGACATCCAACATAGAATGCCCACTCAGATCACACCCTGACCAAACAAAACCTATAAACATACAAAGAAAACTAAGGTCATGGCGTGACAAGGACATTAATTCACCCTTTGTCAGGTCAATGTGCAGACCCTTTTCTAAACTTGATATTTTCTCCAGTATTGACATGTATTATAATATTACCGTACCACTTTATGTACAGAAGATAACCGGGCCACTTAGCTACTGTACAGTGATGTTAAGCCTTTTGGTAGGCTGTCACATCCTGACCTTAGTTACTTTTTTATGTCTCTGTTTTATTTTGGTCAGGGCGTGAGTTGGGGTGGGCATTCTATGTTGTGTATTCTAGGTTTTGTATTTCTGTGTTTGGCCTGGTCTGGTTCCCAATCAGAGGCAGCTGATCGTTGTCTCTGATTGAGAACCATACTTAGGCAGCCTGTTTTCCCACTATGGGTGGTGGGTAGTTGTTTTCTGTGTCTGTGTTTTACCATACAGAACGGTTTCGGTTTTCATTTATTTTCTCTTGTTCTTTTGTATTCACTGTTTGGTTAAATGTCATTAAAATATGGACACTTACCACGCTGTGCATTGGTCCGATCTTTCCTACTCCTCCTCAGAATCAAATCAAATCAAATCAAATGTATTTATATAGCCCTTCGTACATCAGAAGAGGAGGAAAGAGGAGGAAAACCTTTACACCGTCATTATAAATAAGATTTTTTTAAACTGACTTGCCTAGTTAAATTAAGGTAAAAATAAATATGAATAAAAAACTGTAGAACAGACCACTCTATGTATTTATTGGTCTGTATAAAAGTCCTGTACATCAAATGATGTCATCAAATTAATACAGAACATCTAATTGAAAGGACTGATATGATCAGATCAGAGAACCTACAGTATGTTAACACCTTCAGTAAATGACTCTTTCAACTGGCCCAAAACACAAAGTAGGAAATCTGCCTGACAACATCAACACATTCAATCCAAAATCCTCATTCTGTTTCGTTTGGTTAAATCTGTCTGCCTGGGCGACGTTGTGGCCCCAACGTTGGCTCAACGTTCAGGTATGCAGTATGTAAGCAGAGCTGTGGCAGAGACAGATGGCTAGGTGCTGACAGGTAGTGGCAGGTAGACTACCTGTTTCACAGTTCACTAGGACATTCATTAAGCATTTTGGACAGGTTTCTTTGGATTGGGCCTCGGTTGACGGTAACATGATACACAGCCTGGGGATACTGTAATGTTTTTACACCAGAATACCCAACCAAAGGTGACTGAGGAGAGGAGGAGAGAGGATAGGAGAAAGAGGAGAGGTGAGGAGAGGAGGGAGAGAGGCAGAGAGGAGATGCCAGGAAAGGGGGATGAACATATATTTGAAGGGAGGGGTGTGGATCGGACATGCCTGTCATCTCTATACCGTACCTCCATACAACCTTGCTTTCGCTCTCTCTCTCTCTCTCTCTCTCTCTCTCTCTCTCTCTCTCTCTCTCTCTCTCTTCTCTGTCTCTCTCTCTCGCTCTCTCTGTCTCTGTCTCTCTCTCTGCCTCTCTCTCTCTCTCTCTCTCTCTCTCTCTCTCTCTCTCTCTCTCTCTCTCTCTCTCTCTCTCTCTCTCTCTCTCTCTCTCTCTCTGTCTCTCTCTCTCTGTGTCTCTCTCTCTCTGTCTCTCTCCCTCCCTCCCTCCCTCCCTCTCTCTCCTCTCTCTCTCTCTCTCTCTCTCTCTCTCTCTATCTTTCTCTCTTCCAATGTCAAAGGATTCAGTTCATCCCACAACTCACTTTCCATTCCATCCAGGTTCCAAACTTCATTTCCCCCTTCCCCCACCCTTTCATGTTGTGACAGGCAGCCAAATTGATTAAGCGAAGCCCCTGGATGTGACACTACAGCGCGTTGCCTTCTATTTGTTGATTACTATAGATTTTCTTCGATACTTCATTTAAAATCAATGGCCTGAGGGGAAGAAAAATAGCCATGGTTTACACATACTTTAACATACTAGTGTGCGTTGTTGGAGGATGCAGCTGCCACCAGGAGTTTTGGCAGCAGTTGTAGTCTGCATCCCAAATGGCATTTATCCTATATAAGGAATAGGATGCCATTTGGGACGCAGCCCCAGCCGCGGCGGTAGCAGCCAATTATGAGGAAAGCTCTTAACAGGTGAAAGAAAGGGCCACGGATCGATCCTGAGCTTTCTTCTCCCATCCCAGAAAGTGGCCATAAATGAAAGCGCATCTGCGTTGTTTTGAAGACAGCAGCCATGAAGCGTTCAGCAACTTGTTTTGCTCTCCTGTCTCCACTCCATTGGCTTGCTATTTATAAAGCCCTCCACTTTTTGTGTCCTCCTTCCCCTCCCTCTCCCGTCTACTCATCACGGGAGTGGATGCTCTGAGAGATAAACGGACAACTGTGTCAGCTGAGTTCCTTTGAGGAAGGAGCGAAAGGAATGTGAGTATTCAGTTTCTCTTTCTCCGATTTTGAAGATATGTCACACAAAGCAATCTGTCAATACATCTCCAGCTCTTTGATGACAACGTTCACTAACCACAGTGCCTTCGTAAAGTATCCAGACATCTTAACTTTTACACATTTTGTCAGGTTACAGTCTTATTCTAAAATGTATTTAAATTAAATGTAATCCTCATCAATCTACACACAATACCCCATAATGACAAAGCGTAAACAGATTTTTAGAACATTTTGCAAATGTATTAAAAATAAATAAATCTGAAATAACATAAGTATTCAGAACCTTTGCTATGAGAAATGAAATTGAGCTCAGGTGCATCCTGTTTCCATTGATCATCGTTGAGATGTTTTTCAACTTCATTGGAGTCCAATTGTGGTAAATTCAATTGATTGGACATGATTGTTAAAGGCACACACCTGTCTATATAAGGTCCCATAGTTGACAGTGCATGTCAGAGCAAAAACAAAGCCATGAGGTCACAGGAATTGTCTGTAGAGCTCCGAGACAGGATTTACATTTACATTTACATTTAAGTCATTTAGCAGACGCTCTTATCCAGAGCGACTTACAAATTGATGCATTCACCTTATGACATCCAGTGGAACAGTCACTTTACAATAGTGCATCTAAATCTTAAGGGGGGTGAGAGGGATTACTTATCCTATCCTAGGTATTCCTTAAAGAGGTGGGGTTTCAGGTGTCTCCGGAAGGTGGTGATTGACTCCGCTGTCCTGGCGTCGTGAGGGAGTTTGTTCCACCATTGGGGGGCCAGGGCAGCGAACAGTTTTGACTGGGCTGAGCGGGAGCTGTACTTCCTCAGTGGTAGGGAGGCGAGCAGGCCAGAGGTGGATGAACGCAGTGCCCTTGTTTGGGTGTAGGGCCTGATCAGAGCCTGGAGGTACTGAGGTGCCGTTCCCCTCACAGCTCCGTAGGCAAGCACCATGGTCTTGTAGCGGATGCGAGGCACAGATCTGGGTAAGGGTACCAACATTTCTGCAGCATTGAATGTCCCCAAGAACACAGTGGCCTCCATAATTCTTAAATTGTTTGGAACCACCAAGAATCTTTCTAGAGCTGGCCGCCCGGGCCAAAGCAAGCGGGGGAGAAGGGCCTTGGTCAGGGAGGTGACCAAGAAGCCGATGGTCACGCTGACAGAGCTCTAGAATTCTTCTATGGAGATGGGAGAACTTTCCAGAAGGACAACCATCTCTGCAGCACTCTACCAATCAGGCCTTTATGGTAGAGTGGTCAGATGGAAGCCACTCCTCAGTAAAAGGCACATGACAGCCCGCTCGGAGCTTTCAAAAAGGCACCTTAATGCCAGGTGTCACATCTGCAGGAAAACTGGCACCATCCCTAAGGTGAACCATGGTGGTGGCAGCATCATGCTGTGGGGATGTTTATCAGTGGCAGGGACTGGGAGACTAGTCAGGATTGAGGGAAAGATGAACGGCGCAAAGTACAAAGAGATCCTTGATGAAAACCTGCTCCATTGAGCTCAGGACCTCAGACTACACACAGCCAAGACAACACAGGAGTGGCTTTGGAACAAGCCCAGCCAGAGCCAGGACTTGAACCCAATCGACCATTTCTGGAGAGACCTGAAAATAGCTGTGCAGAAATGCTCCCCATCCAACCTGACAGAGCTTGAGAGGATCTGCAGAGAAGAATACAGGTGTGCCCAGCTTGAAGACTCATGGCTGTAATCGCTGCCAAAGGTGCTTCAACAGAGTAAAGGGTCTGAATGCTTAAATAAATGTGATATTTCATTTATTTATTTATTTGATAAATTAGCAACATTTTCTGAAAACTTGTTTTTGCTTTGCCATGATGAGGTATTGTGTGTAGATTGATGATGGAAAATCAATTAATCAATTTTAGAATAAGGCTGTAACATAACAAAATGTGGAAAAGTTCAAGGGGTCTGAATACTTTCCGAATGCAGTGTTCCTGTAATAATGGTGTATGAACATCTCTTAATTCTCAAGCTGAGATCAGTATCTGTGTGGAGAGTGGGTGGTGGGTATAAGTAAGGGGTGGAGACTGAAGATGTTTACAGGTGGAGAAGTTCTCATCTTAGTTCTCATCTCTTCTCTGCTCACTCCTCTTGTATCCAGTGACATGAGAGGATGCACCTCTGAAACAGATACTACTACTACTACTACTAGGACTACCAGACCAGACCAGACCAGACCAGACACTGACTACAGCCCTCTCTTCTTCTTTCTCCCTCTTTCTATCTGTCTCTCCCTCTCTCTATCCGTCTCTTCTCTCTATCAATCTCTTCCCTCTCTCTATCTGTCTCTTTTCTCTGTCTGTCTGTCCCTTCTCTCTCTATCTCGCTCTTCTCTCCCTCTGTCTCCTCTCTCTCTAACTCTCTTCTCTTTCTGTCTCTTCCCTCTTTATCTGTCTCTTCCCTCTATCTGTCTATTCCCTATATCTGTCTATTCCCTCTTTCTGACTATTCCCTCTATCTGTCTCTTCCCTCTCACCCTCTGTTTGTCTCTCCCTGTCCCTCTCGCTCTTCCTTTCTCTCTGTTTATCTGAGCTTCTCCTTTCCTCAATCCCGCTGTTTATTTCTTTCCCTATCTCATTATTCTTTCTACCTACCTCCTTCTTCCACTCGCTGTCCTGTCTCTCTGTCGTCCTTGTACTCTCTCTGTTTCTCCCCCCTCCCTCCTGCTTTCCTTTCTCCCTCTCTCACCCTATCCTCCCCCCTTCTGTCTCCCCCCTCCTCTCCCTCCCTGCCCAAGTCAAGCATGCAGAACAAGTCAGGTCTCTCTAGCAGACCAGAATGCTTTCTCAGAGTTCTCACCTTTCACCCAGGGAGAAGGAGAGGCGACATCACACACAGACAGAGACACACACAGAGCCCCAGCCCCACAGAGAGGAGAACCCAATAACACAATAACACTGAGCCTATAGGAAGAAACACACACTGTCCCGCCACACCTAATTAGAGACTGCAGCCCTTTGACACGGTCTGTCCTCCCACCTCCGCACCTCATCCGTGACGGATGCACATCACGTCACACAAAGCATTGCCACCTGCTGTTCCAATGGGCTAATGCTAACGACACACTACTACTATCTAATACCAAAAAGGGTTATTTGACTGTCCCCATAAGAGGACCCTTTGAAGAACCCATTTTTGTTCCAGGTATAATTATTTGGGGTTCCATGTAGAACCCTCCCTTTCCACAGAAGGTTCTACATGGAATCCTAAAAGAGTCCTACCTGGAACCAAAACCGTTCTCCTATGGCCACAGAACCCTTTTTAGTTTTAGATAGTAGTGTGTCGTTAGCATTAGCCCATTGGAACAGCAGGTGGCAATGCTTTGTGTGACGTGATGTGCTTCCGTCATTTACCATTTACACTTACTCAGTTAACCATCATTTGATGGCACTGTGTCCATGTCATCTCCGTTTCATATCTGTGACATCTCTGCTGCTCCTTTACGTCACTCACTGGTTATTACCTGTGTGTGTGTGTGTGTGTGTGTGTGTGTGTGTGTGTGTGTGTGTGTGTGTGTGTGTGTGTGTGTGTGTGTGTGTGCGTGCGTGCGTGCGTGCGTGCGTGCGTGCGTGCGTGCGTGCGTGTGTGTGTGTGTGTGTGCATGCGGCACTATGAACACAGATGGGATCAGCGTGTAACACCTGAACTGGTCAGTTCTATTCCTTCCCCTCTATAGTCTATGGCCGAAGCTCTCAGAGAGCTGTTGATCTTTTTGGGTGACAAGATAGACATGACACCTGGTGAGAAAATGTAGACGTGTCAAAGATATGCTGAAAACGAATGATCCAATGATCCTGTCATCCAGAGGATGTGGAGGGGAGGACCTGTGGAGGGGAGGACCTCTTGGTTTTTATTTCTACAGTATGTGTTAATAAGGAAGATATACAGTACAGTAAAGATCAGGTTACACTCTCTGACATGCACAATAGTCTTGTGTTGTCCTTGTTGTCATTATTACAGACCTGGTGAGGAAAAATAGAGGGATAAATATCTCTGTATAATTGATTATTCATCCAAAATGTATTGTAAAATTGAATAAACTGGACTTGTCTCAAAACATTATAATCATTATAATCTATAATAAAATATTGCAGTCTGTCCATTTTCTGTCAGCAGCTCCAGGGGTCCCTGACCAGCCCTCTCTATGTGTCCCTGGGGAGTGTAGGGAAACAGGGGGAGCCATGACCGGCCCTGTGGGGACCTTGCCCCTGGCCCTCCAGTAGGACTAACAGATGCTCAGTAATCTGGGTGAAAGGCGATCCACCCCTTAATGGGATTGTTTCTGTTACACCTCCAAGACACCCAGTCGTCCAACCAGCCGTCAGGCACTATGTTCCCCCCACCACTAAAGCCAACCCAACTGCTGCTCTGCTCTGCACCACCACCACAGCTGCTCTGCTCTGTTCCAGGTCTGTCCCCAGGTGGACATCAGGACTTCACACCTCTGAATGGTCAAACAGCTGAGAGCCATGGTGAGAAGAGAGGAGGAGTGGGAGGAAAAGAGGGAGGAATCATCTCACTTGAAGCAGAAGGGTGACATAGTGACAAAGCAAAAAGTGCAGTTATGTCAGGCTTAGAGTTAGCAGGGGGAGGGGAGGAGACGTGAGAGGAGGGGAGGTTGATCGTGAGAGGAGGGAGAGGTTGATCAGAGAGACAGAGAGAGACACAGAGAGAGAGACTGAGAGAGAGAGAGAGAGAGAGAGAGAGAGAGAGAGAGAGAGAGAGAGAGAGAGAGAGAGAGAGAGAGAGAGAGAGAGAGAGAGAGAGAGAGAGAGACCTCCCTGAGAGAGAGAGAGAGAGAGAGAGAGAGAGAGAGAGAGAGAGAGAGAGAGAGAGAGAGAGAGAGAGAGACACGGAGAGAGAGAGAGAGAGAGAGAGAGAGAGAGAGAGAGAGAGAGAGAGACACAGAGAGAGAGAGAGAGAGAGAGTGAGATATGAAGTGTGAGATATAAAAAAGAGAGAGAGCAAGATAATTAGAAAAATAAAGGGAATGAGAGAAAGAGAGAGAGAGGACAATATCCCCATCAGGTCCTGCTCCTCAGAGGGTAAAAGTACTGTAACATCAGACATCTCTCTCCCATCACATTACCTCTGGCAACAGCAGTAAAACTGTCTCTGTCATAAGCTCAATGTACATGTCAAAATGATATGTTTATCCACCTCCTACCTATTGTCTGGCTGACTCTGGCACAATGGCCACCCAGTGTGGATTTCCTTCTGCATGTGAAATGACAGATTCAGTCCTTTCTTGCCGAGTGGGCTTCAAAAGCCAGCTATGTGTCATCTGTGAGTACAATGTGAAGAGTACAGAGGATATGGTTACTCTGTGAGAGGTAAACATGCTGCATTCATGCTTATGATTCCTTTGAGATGTTAAAAGTCCAAAACAACACAGACTACATAGTTATTTGTTTTGTTTGTTTATCTGCTGGCCCCAGCCGCGAACTCAGGCTCTGTGTGTAGTTAACCAACCCTCTGCCCATTCATCGCCATTTTACCTGTTGTTGTTTATCTGCTGGCCCCAGCCGCGAACTCAGGCTCTGTGTGTAGTTAACCAACCCTCTGCCCATTCATCGCCATTTTACCTGTTGTTGTTTATCTGCTGGCCCCAGCCCCAGCCTGTGTGAACTCAGGCTCTGTGTTGTTTAGTTAACCAACCCAACCTCTGTCCATTCATCGCCATTTTACCTGTTGTTGTTTATCTGCCGGCCCCAGCCGCGAACTCAGGCTCTGTGTGTAGTTAACCAACCCTCTGCCCATTCATCGCCATTTTACCTGTTGTTGTTTATCTGCTGGCCCCAGCCGCGAACTCAGGCTCTGTGTGTAGTTAACCAACCCTCTGCCCATTCATCGCCATTTTACCTGTTGTTGTTTATCTGCTGGCCCCAGCCATTTTACCTGTTGTTGTTTATCTGAACTCAGGCTCTGTGTGTAGTTAACCAACCCTCTGCCCAGTCATCGCCATTTTACCTGTTGTTGTTTATCTGCTGGCCCCAGCCGCGAACTCAGGCTCTGTGTGTAGTTAACCAACCCTCTGCCCATTCATCGCCATTTTACCTGTTGTTGTTTCTCAGTCGGCCCCAGCCGCGAACTCAGGCTCTGTGTGTAGTTAACCAACCCTCTGCCCATTCATCGCCATTTTACCTGTTGTTGTTTATCTGTCGGCCCCAGCCGCGAACTCAGGCTCTGTGTGTAGTTAGCCAACCCTCTGCCCATTCATCGCCATTTTACCTGTTGTTGTTTATCAGTCGGCCCCAGCCGCGAACTCAGGCTCTGTGTGTAGTTAACCAACCCTCTGCCCATTCATCGCCATTTTACCTGTTGTTGTTTATCTGCTGGCCCCAGCCGCGAACTCAGGCTCTGTGTGTAGTTAACCAACCCTCTGCCCATTCATCGCCATTTTACCTGTTGTTGTTTATCTGCTGGCCCCAGCTGCGAACTCAGGCTCTGTGTGTAGTTAACCAACCCTTTGCCCAGTCATCGCCATTTTACCTGTTGTTGTTTATCTGCTGGCCCCAGCCGCGAACTCAGGCTCTGTGTGTAGTTAACCAACCCTCTGCCCATTCATCACCATTTTACCTGTTGTTTCAGCTGATTAGCTGTTGTTGTTGTCTTAGTTAGCTCTCCAAATCAACACCTGTGATTACTTTATGCCTCTCTGTATGCCTCTCTCATATGTCAATATGCCTTGTATACTGTTGTTTAGGTTAGTTATCATTGTTTTAGTTTACAATAGAACCCCTAGTTCCACTCATTATACCTCTGATACCCCCTTTGTCCCACCTCCCATGCATGCGGTGACCTCACCCATTATAACCATCTTATCCAGAGATACAACCTCTCTTATCATCACTCTGTGCCTGGGCTTACCCCCGCTGTACCCGCACCCCACCATACCCCTGTCTGCACATTATGCCCTGAATCTATTCTACCACGCCCAGAAATCTGCTCCTTTTATTCTTTGTCCCCAACGCTCTAGGCAACCAGTTTTGATAGACTTTAGCCGTACCCTCATCCTACTCCTCCTCTTCCTCGGGTGATGTGGAGGTAAGCCCAGGCCCCGCGTGTCCCCAGGCACCCTCATTTGTTGACTTCTGTGATCGAAAATACCTTGGTTTCATGCATGCCAACATCAGAAGCCTTCGACTCTGTCAATCACCGTATTCTTATCGGCAGACACAATAGCCTTGGTTTTTCTGACTACTGCCTCACCTGGTTCACCAACTACTTTGCAGACAGAGTTCAGTGTGTCAAATCGGGGGCATGTTGTCCGGACCTCTGGCAGTCTCTATGGGGGTACCACAGCGTTAAATTCTCGGGCCAACTCTTTTCTCTGTATATATCAATGATGTCGCTCTCTACGCAGACAACACCATTCTGTATACTTCTGGCCCTTCCTTGGACACTGTGCTAACTAACCTCCAAACGAGCTACAATGCCATACAACACTCCTTCCGTGGCCTCCAACTGCTCTTAAACGCTAGTAAAACCAAATGCGTGCTTTTCAACCGTTCGCTGCCCACACCCGCCCGCCCGACTAGCATCACCACCCTGGACGGTTCCGACCTAGAATATGTGGACAACTATAAATACCTAGGTGTCTGGCTAGACTGTAAACTCTTCTTCTACATCTCCAATCCAAAATCTAATCTAGAATCGGCTTTCTATTTCGCAACAAAGCCTCCTTCACGCCGCCAAACTTACCCTAGTAAAACTGACAATCCTACCGATCCTCGACTTCGGCGATGTCATCTACAAAATAGCTTCCAACACTCTACTCAGCAAACTGGATGCAGTCTATCACAGTGCCATCCGTTTTGTTACCAAATCACCTTATACCACCCACCACTGTGACCTGTATGCTCTAGTCGGCTGGCCCTCACTACATATTCATCGCCAGACCCACTGGCTCCAGGTCATCTATAAGTCTATGCTAGGTAAAGCTACGCCTTATCTCAGTTCACTGGTCACGATAACAACACCTACCCGTAGCACACGTTCCAGCAGGTATATCTCACTGATCACCCCCAACGAAAAAATAAATAAATAATAATAATAATAATAATAGTTGTTATGCCAACGTCTTAAACACAGTTAAGGAGAAGATTAATACAAGGAAAGGGGATACATAATCAGTTGCAAAACTGAATGCATTCAACAAAAATATGTCTTCCGTATTTAACCGCTGAATCAGAGAGTTTCAGGGGGTTGCATTAAGCGACATCATCGGCTCCTGCCTTGCTCAAGGGCAGATTTTTCCAATTTGCCGGCTTTCGGTTACTGGCCCAACACTCTTAAGCACTAGGCTACCTGACGCCAAGATGGATGCTTTAAAAAACGTTCCTAAAAGGCTAAACACAGACAGACACTATACTTTAAATCTGACACTCTACTTTAATCCTGACACTCTTCTTTAATCCGGACACTCTACTTTAATCAGGACACATAATTTTAATCCAGACACTCTTCTTTAACCCTGACACTCTTCTTTAATCCGGACACTCTACTTTAATCCTGACACACTTCTTTAATCCGGAAACTCTATTTTAATCCAGACACTCTACTTTAACCCTGACACTGTTCTTTAACCCTGACACTGTTCTTTAATCCGGACACTCTACTTTAACCTTGACGCTGTTCTTTAAACCTGACACTCTTCTTTAATCCGGACACTCTACTTTAACCTTGACGCTGTTCTTTAACCCTGACACTGTTCTTTAACCCTGACACTGTTCTTTAATCCGGACACTCTACTTTAACCTTGACGCTGTTCTTTAAACCTGACACTCTTCTTTAAACCTGACACTCTTCTTTAATCCGGACACTCTACTTTAATCCAGACACTCTACTTTAACCCTGACACTGTTCTTTAACCCTGACACTGTTCTTTAATCCGGACACTCTACTTTAACCTTGACGCTGTTCTTTAAACCTGACACTCTTCTTTAATCCGGACACTCTACTTTAACCCTGACACTCTTCTTTAATCCGGACACTCTACTTTAATCCTGACACACTTCTTTAATCCGGAAACTCTATTTTAATCCAGACACTCTACTTTAACCCTGACACTGTTCTTTAACCCTGACACTCTTCTTTAATCCAGACACTCTACTTTAACCTTGACGCTGTTCTTTAAACCTGACACTCTTCTTTAATCCAGACACTCTACTTTAACCTTGACACTGTTCTTTAACCCTGACACTCTTCTTTAATCCGGACTGTTCTTTAACCCTGACACGGTTCTTTAATCCTGACTGTTCTTTAACCCTGACACTTCTTTAATCCTGACTGTTCTATAACCCTGACACTGTTCTTTAACCCGGACACTGTTCTTTAACCCTGACACTGTTCTTTAGTCCTGACACTGTTCTTTAACCCGGACACGGTTCTTTAATCCAGACTGTTCCTTAACCCTGACACGGTTCTTTAATCCAGACTGTTCTTTAACCCTGACATGGTTCTTTAATCCTGACTGTTCTTTAACCCTGACACGGTTATTTAATCCAGACTGTTCTATAACCCTGACACTGTTCTTTAACCCTGACACTGTTCTTTAATCTGGACTGTTCTTTAACCCTGATACTGTTCTTTAATCCAGACTGTTCTTTAACCCTGACATGGTTCTTTAATCCGGACTGTTCTTTAACCCTGACACTTCTTTAATCCTGACTGTTCTATAACCCTGACACTGTTCTTTAACCCTGACACTGTTCTTTAATCCGGACTGTTCTTTAACCCTGACACTTCTTTAATCCTGACTGTTCTATAACCCTGACACTGTTCTATAACCCTGACACTGTTCTTTAACCCTGACACTGTTCTTTAACCCTGACACTGTTCTTTAACCCTGACACTGTTCTTTAACCCTGACACTGTTCTTTAACCCTGACACTGTTCTTTAACCCTGACACTGTTCTTTAACCCTGACACTGTTCTTTAACCCTGACACTGTTCTTTAACCCTGACACTGTTCTTTAATCCTGACACTGTTCTTTAACCCTGACACTGTTCTTTAATCCTGACACTGTTCTTTAACCCTGACACTGTTCTTTAACCCTGACACTGTTCTTTAACCCTGACACTGTTCTTTAACCTGACACTGTTCTTTAACCCAGACACGGTTCTTTAATCCAGACTGTTCCTTAACCCTGACACGGTTCTTTAACCCTGACACTGTTCTTTAACCCTGACACGGCTCTTTAATCCACGGTTCTTTAACCCTGACCAGACTTAACCCTGACACGGTTCTTTAATCCAGACTGTTCTTTAACCCTGACAGGGTTCTTTAATCCTGACTGTTCTTTAACCCTGACACGGTTCTTTAATCCGGACTGTTCTTTAACCCTGATACTGTTCTTTAACCCTGACACGGTTCTTTAATCCGGACTGTTCTTTAACCCTGACATGTTTCTTTAATCCTCACTGTTCTTTAATCCTGACACAGTTCTTTAATCCTGACACGGTTCTTTAATCCTGACACAGTTCTTTAATCCTGACTGTTCTTTAATCCTGACACAGTTCTTTAATCCGGACTGTTCTTTAATCCTGACACAGTTCTTTAATCCTGAATGTTCTTTAATCCTGACACGGTTCTTTAATCCGGACTGTTCTTTAACCCTGAAATATTTCTTTAATCCTCACTGTTCTTTAATCCTGACACGGTTCTTTAATCCTGACACGGTTCTTTAATCCTGACACAGTTCTTTAATCCTGACTGTTCTTTAACCCTGACACTTCTTTAATCCTGACTGTTCTATAACCCTGACACTGTTCTTTAACCCGGACACGGTTCTTTAATCCAGACTGTTCTTTAACCCTGACACTGTTCTTTAACCCGGACACGGTTCTTTAATCCAGACTGTTCTTTAACCCTGACACGGTTCTTTAATCCTGACTGTTCTTTAACCCTGACACGGTTCTTTAATCCTGACTGTTCTTTAACCCTGACACGGTTCTTTAATCCGGACTGTTCTTTAACCCTGACACGGTTCTTCAATCCTGACACGGTTCTTTAATCCGGACTGTTCTTTAACCCTGACACGGTTCTTTAATCCTGACTGTTCTTTAACCCTGACATTGTTCTTTAATCCTGACACGGTTCTTTAATCCTGACACGGTTCTTTAATCCTGACACAGTTCTTTAATCCTGACTGTTCTTTAATCCTGACACGGTTCTTTAATCCTGACACAGTTCTTTAACCCTGACACGGTTCTTTAATCCTGACTGTTCTTTAACCCTGACACGGTTCTTTAATCCGGACTGTTCTTTAACCCTGACACGGTTCTTTAATCCTGACACGGTTCTTTAATCCGGACTGTTCTTTAACCCTGACACGGTTCTTTAATCCTGACTGTTCTTTAACCCTGACATTGTTCTTTAATCCTGACACGGTTCTTTAATCCTGACACGGTTCTTTAATCCTGACACAGTTCTTTAATCCTGACTGTTCTTTAATCCTGACACGGTTCTTTAATCCTGACACAGTTCTTTAATCCTGACACGGTTATTTAATCCTGACACGGTTCTTTAATCCTGACACAGTTCTTTAATCCTGACCCTGTTCTTCACAGAGCTGTGACAGAATATCCAGGGGTCAGTCAGGAGGGGCCAGGGGACACAGTTCAGGGGTCCCACTCCAACTCCAGCCTTTTCAATCAGGCTCTGGCCCTACCAGGAGGGATTTATGAACATCACCTTGACACTCCCACCCCTTTAAACGGCCCAGGGGGCAACACCCCCCCACACACTCACTATATCAAGCCTCCCAGTACACTCAAAAGCAGTGACCTAAGGTACAAACGGTACACCTCCCAGGCCTTGACTAAAAGCAAACTATTGTCTCACACACACACACACACACACACACACACACACACACACACACACACACACACACACACACACACACACACACACACACACACACACACACACACACACACACACACACACACACACACACACAGGATCTGTGTTCTTCACATATAGAGGTCAGTGGTAATTATTTAGGACAGGTTCAGTTCAAAGGTAACCAATAAAAAAATCCAATATGGCAAATGTGTGGGTCCTAGTTCTATCAATATACTGTATAATACAGAAACGGGACAGATGACAACCTAGACACGCGAGTGAAGCGATTGAAATCCCTGGTTTCTCCACATCCTGCAGCCTCTGGACAGCATCAATCTATAGGTGTTGATCATTAAATGAAGGACTAGCTGTGATTAACAAGTTCTTCAAAAAGCAGGAATCGGCTGCAATCTGAGTCCTGCAGGCGTTGATGGGATCCATTTTAAGGGGGAAACTATGTATATGTCCCAAATGGCACCCTATTTCCTGTATAGTGCGCTACTTTTCACCAAAGCCAAATGGGGCCTGGTCAAAAGTAGCGCACTATATAGGGAATAGGGTGGCATTTGGGACGGTATCTATTTGTGACGTCTATAATGTTATGCTTTAGCCAGCGGTCTTCATTTTAATTAAAAATCTCTCACTCCCTAAGAGTTATGGAATGTTCTCTGAAGGCTGCTGGCAGGACTGTGAATGAAATACCACATAACAAATTGTGTGAGAGAATCAAGTAAGCAACCGCCAATACCTACACCGTCAACCGGGAATATGTGCCCAGAATATATCAACTTGCTATGCTTCGTTAGCTAACACCCTCTGATATGAAATGAGCCAAATATAACATATATTATATATAACTAACACAGATGTTTTCTAAAATAGGTGTAGGGTTGTAGAGAATCCAACAACCATGAATGTAATAAGAAATCTTAGGTGCCACTACAGACCCACTACAGAATGTTCGTCAGAACAAGGGAGAGGCGGATGTCCAGGTTAAGGTGAGTTTAATAGAAGATGTCCACACTCACACACAGATACCTGACCATTCATGGTAAAGATAACTGAGAATCATGTCCAGTGTCATGTCGTGTGTGTAGGTGGCAGGGAAGTCAGGCGCAGGAGAATCAAACTTGGTATAATGGATTAGTTTAACTTCTTGGATATAGGGGGCACTCTTTTAATTTATGGATAAAAAAACGTTCCCGTTTTAAACAAGATATTTTGTCACGAAACGATGCTGAACTATGCATATAATTGACAGCTTTGGAAAGAAAACACTCTGACGTTTCCAAAACTGCAAAGATATTATCTGTGAGTGCCAGAGAACTGATGCTACAGGCGAAACCAAGATGAAATTTCAAACAGGAAATGGCCCAGATTTTGAAGGCGCTGTGTTCCAATGTCTCCTTATATGGCTGTGAATGCACCAGGAATGAGCCTACACTTTCTGTCATTTCCCCAAGGTGTCTGCAGCATTGTGACGTATTTGTAGGCATATCATTGGAAGATTGACCATAAGAGACTACATTTACCAGGTGCCCGCTTGGTGTCCTCCGTCAAAATTATTGTGTAATCTTCAGCTGCGTGCATTTTCCCATTTGCTTCAGAGGAGAAACCCAACTGCCACGAATGATTTATCATCGAATAGATATGTGAAAAACACCTTGAGGATTGATTCTAAACAACGTTTGCCATGTTTCTGTCGATATTATGGAGTTA
Source organism: Oncorhynchus gorbuscha (assembly GCF_021184085.1). Lineage (NCBI taxonomy): Eukaryota > Metazoa > Chordata > Actinopteri > Salmoniformes > Salmonidae > Oncorhynchus > Oncorhynchus gorbuscha. The sequence goes on along the minus strand of NC_060177.1, from coordinate 12,874,390 downwards.
ATTTGAAAAAAAAGTTAGGCGTTGTAATGACTGAATTTGCAGGGTTTTTGCTTAGCCAAACGTGATGAACAAAACGGAGCGATTTCTCCTACACAAATAATCTTTTTGGAAAAACGGAACATTTGCTATCTAACTGAGAGTCTCCTCATTGAAAACATCCGAAGTTCTTTAAAGGTAAATGATTTTATTTGAATGCTTTTCTTGTTTTTGTGAAAATGTTGCCTGCTGAATGCTAGGCTTAATGCTATGCTAGCTATCAATACTCTTACACAAATGCTTGTGTAGCTATGGTTGAAAAGCATATTTTGAAAATCTGAGATGACAGTGTTGTTAACAAAAGGCTAAGCTTGTGAGCCAATATATTTATTTCATTTCATTTGCGATTTTCATGAATAGTTAACGTTTCGTTATGGTAATGAGCTTGAGGCTATGATTACGCTCCCAGATACGGGATTGCTCGACGCTAGAGGTTAATAACGTAAAACAAAAACCAAAGTACATAATAAAATAAACATGGGTACAAGAAACCATCGCACACCAATCCATAAACCACGAGCATAACGATAAACAATCTCTGACAAGGACATGAGGGGAAACAGAGGGTTAAATACACAACAATTAATGAATGGGATTGGAACCAGGTGTGTAGGACAAAACCAATGGAAAATGAAACATGGATCAATGATGGCTAGAAGACCGGTGACGTCGACTGCCGAGCACCGCCCGAACAAGGAGAGGCAACGACTTCGGTAGAAGACCGGTGACGTCGACCGCCGAGCACCGCCCGAACAAGGAGAGGCATCGACTTCGGTAGAAGACCGGTGACGTCGACCGCCGAGCACCGCCCGAACAAGGAGAGGCATCGACTTCGGTAGAAGACCGGTGATGTCGACCGCCGAGCACCGCCCGAACAAGGAGAGGCATCGACATCCGTAGAAGACCGGTGACGTCGACCGCCGAGCACCGCCCGAACAAGGAGAGGCAACGACTTCGGTAGAAGACCGGTGACGTCGACCGCCGAGCACCGCCCGAACAAGGAGAGGCATCGACTTCGGTGGAAGACCTGTGACGTCGACCGCCGAGCACCGCCCGAACAAGGAGAGGCATCGACTTCGGTGGAAGACCGGTGACGTCGACCGCCGAGCACCGCCCGAACAAGGAGAGGCATCGACTTCGGTGGAAGACCGGTGACGTCGACCGCCGAGCACCGCCCGAACAAGGAGAGGCATCGACTTCGGTAGAAGACTGGGGACGACGACCGCCGAGCACCGCCCGAACAAGGAGAGGCAACGACTTCGGAGGAAGACCGGTGATGTCGACCGCCGAGCACCGCCCGAACAAGGAGAGGCATCGACATCCGTAGAAGACCGGTGATGTCGACCGCCGAGCATCGCCCGAACAAGGAGAGGCATCGACATCCGTAGAAGACCGGTGACGTCGACCGCCGAGCACCGCCCGAACAAGGAGAGGCATCTACTTCGGTGGAAGACCGGTGACGTCGACCGCCGAGCACCGCCCGAACAAGGAGAGGCATCGACTTCGGAGGAAGTCGTGACATCCAGTGAGAACTGACATTAACTATGTGGTCTTTTAGATGCACGTACAATTTAACATCAGACATACAAGGATTCAGCCCACAGGAGGAAAAGTTCAGCAGGAGGGAAAACTGTGGAAGTGCTCATTTATTTATTTATTTAACCTTTATTTAACTAGGCAAGTCACTTAAGAATAAATTCTTATTTACAATGACGGCCTACCCCGGCCAAACCTTAACTCGGAAGACGCTGGGCCAATTGTGTGCCACCCTATGGGACTCTTAATCACGGCCGGTTGCAAAACAGCCTGGAATTGAACCAGGGTCTGTAGTGATGCCTCTAGCACTGAGATGCAGTGCCTTACACCGCTGCGGCGCCGCTCGGGAGCCCATCAGGATGGGGAAACCACGTTTCTGACCACACAGCGTGCTGGGGTCATAGACTAACTGAAACTGAAGTCCCGGGAATCAAGGCCACTGATAGGCTGAAGGAGATGTGGTAATAAGTATTTGGCATGACCTTGACCAATAAGACACTAACAAAAGTGGGGGTCCTCTGAATGGGAGACTAAGCTGCCCGACTAGAACAACTAGAAGGAATGGCTAGAATGAGCTGACTGAAGCTGGCCGTTTCAACATCTACCATAGATAAAACAAGATGAATAAAACTGGTGGTTAAAAGATACCTACAGGACCTCAATATAATGAATCATGTCCCATTTGTAGTGATGTCACGTCAGCCATAGACTTCACATGTCTGCTTGCTGTAAATAGTTTCAACAATATAAGGCTCCTGGCCATATTCCTTGACACCTGTGTTTAACGATTGTGTAATGATGACTATTTAGCAAATCATGTTAAAATGCTGTAAATGAGCGAATAAGAGAATGACCTGGTACCTCACTGACATCAGATAAGATCACTCAACCCAGGGCAACACAAGGTAATATACCCCCAAATACATAACCCTTCTACTTTACATTGGTAGAATAAATTCCCCTGCTTTATATCATCTTCTGGTCCCTTTTTACTGTAGCCATTACCGGAGCCTAGGCCTTGCACTATGCAACATACATTTCCCTGTTCCCAAACCACGGCAGTCCGTCATCTTTATTCAAGTTCACTTTGCAAAGACCTCCATCACAGCTCCTGCTTTGGCTTAATAGACTGGAGTTCTCTCAATGTCACCATAACTCACAGAGCTCTACAATCCTCTGACCTGCAGATATTGTTCACCATGCTTCTACACTATAGAGTCTATATCAATTGGGACACAATAGCATTGAGGAGGTACTTCAAATACCACATCAGCATTTCCACTGTTGCAATAAAGACCAACACAAATATTGTCACCATTAGGGTTGCAACAATCTGAGAACTTTCCACAAGTTCCCCAGTTTTCCCCAAAATCCCTGTTGGAAGATCCAGGAACCAGGAGGGGAAAACCAGGAAATCCAGAATCCTCCAACCAGGAGTTCTGGAAAACCTGGGAATCTTAGGAAAGTTGCCATATTTTTTCAACCCTAGTCACCATAACTCATAGTGCTACACTATTCCGACCTACAGCTATTGTTACCATGCTGCCCCCTTGCTCTGTACAAACTGAGGATACAATAGTATTGAGGAGCTTCAAATGTCAGGCCAGCATTGCCACAGTAGCAGTGAGGGTCAATGAGGAGGACAATGGGGGGATGTTGTGAGGGTCTGGATTGGAGAGGCTATGCAGGAGGTGTTGAGGGGGACATGGCAGGCGTAGTGATGGGGGGGCAATGTTGTGGGGGTCAGCGGTGCATCTTGTTTATGTGTCCAGGTTGAGAGAAGAAGATGGAAGTAATGAAATAGAGTGGAGCCTGTGAGGCATTAGAGATTAGCCTGGAGAAAGTGTTCCAGAGAGGAAAGGGCAGGGGGTCAGAGGTGAGACATATACCACCAACTGTTGTCACATACACTGCATGTTTATCAACCAGGGCTGGGGGACAATCTCTTATTACAGGATGACGAGGAGAGATACATGTTATAAGGGTTATAAACTGACCGGTATTGGACTGTCAGTCAGTTAGAATAGAATAGAAAATAATGGAATAGAATAGAATTTACATTATTTGACTGATAGAGCATGCAAATACATATGGCATGCCAGTTATCCAAGGCATTAGCCTACAGCATCAACACCGATGATCAATAGGACTGACAGGAAGAGAGACCATAGTCAGTGAATAGTAGTCAGATGCTCAGACAGGGAATAAATAATAATAATAATAATAATAGATTGTGTGACATATGGGGAGGAATCCAGCGGCCCTAGCTCCAGCCGTGGGTCCTAGCCCTGCTCTGCTGCTCTGAGAGGAGATGAATAAAACAACTCTATAAATAAGTTTTCCCAAGGCATCATGGTCACAAACTCTGTGTGCTCCCTCTGATCCCTGAGCCAGCAGCATACCACCCTGCATACCGCTGCTGGCTTGCTTTTGAAGCTAAGCAGGGTTTGGTCCTGGTCAGTCCCTGGATGGGAGACCAGATGCTGCTGGAAGTGGTGTTGGGAGGCACTCTTTCCTCTGGTCTTAAAAACATCCCAATTCCCCAGGCCAGTGATTGGGGACACTGCCCTGTGTAGGGTGCCGTCTTTCGGATGGGACATTAAACAGGTGTCCTGACTCTCTGCGGTCATTAAAGATCCCATGGCACTTATCGTAAGAGTAGTGGTGTTAACCCCGGTGTCCTGGCTAAATTCCCAATCTGGCCATCAAACCATCACGGTCACCTAATAATCTCCAGTTTACAATTGGCTCGTTCATCCCCCTCCTCTCCCCTGTAACTATTCCCCAGGTCGTTGCTGCAAATGAGAATGTGTTCTCAGTCAACTTACCTGGTCAAATAATGAATAAATAATAAGAAACAAGCATTAGAGGGAGAAATAAAGAGAGAGAGAGAGAGAGAGAGAGAGAGAGAGAGAGAGGTCAACCTCAGGACTGAGTCAGAGAGTTACAGTCATTAACACAGTGGCAGTACGTTTGTGTTTATGTCTGACAGAGATATTGTTATTCTAACAGTGAAACAATGTTGGGAGGAAGACCTCTGAAGGAGTCATAAAATCCAATGACGCCTCAGATGATCTGAATCTATCTGAGTAATAGGTGAACCGGCCGACTGGTGTGCGTTGTTGTGGCTTGCTTTGACGTCATTTCCTGTTGCTATGACAGTAAATGATGGCAACTTGCGTGAGTGAACCAGAACCATTCAAAGTGTGATGAGCTCATCTTTCATTTGATATTTTTACATATGCAGTATATCACATAAATATCTTTGTGCGTGTGTGGTGAAAAACTCTTCAAAGTTGCGACCACTAAGTTGGTGATAGCGGTTCTCTATAGGTGCTCTCCAGTGTCACTGCTCTGGAATGGAGACTGTCTGCCTCAAGTCTCAATTCCAATGTGATATCTGTGTGCCAACATGTTAAGTAAGTCAACTCAACTGTCATAACATCAGCACAATAATATGTCTCTTGTATATCATGCATCACAGGCGAAGGGTTACAAACAACGATAAACTGGGTGAACAAGATAACAAACAGATATGAAGATGAGATGGTGGGTCGACAGTGAAAAAGTGTAGGGTGTGTAGTTCTCTGACACCTTGGGACAAAGCTGTCTGCTCTACGCTATTTGGCCATCATGGTCCATGGCTAATGTTATTAAACAGAGTGCTGCTGTGCTGCCTCTCTCTCTCTCCCTCTCTCTCTCTGTGTGTGTCTCTCTGACCTAATGATGATCACTGGTGTCAGCTGCTGCTAGCCTGCTACAGGCCAAGGGCATCTGACATTTTTTAACCAGATTTGATTCTCCGTCACTGTTTATCTCCCCCTGTTGGGTCCTCTCTCTTTCTCTCTCCCACTCTGTTTTCGCTTTCTCTTCTTTCCTATTCTCTCTGCACCCTTCTGCACCCTTTCTATTTCTCATCTCTCTCTCTGTCCTGCGTCTCTCTCTCTGCCTTACCCATCCGTGTAATCCCCAGTATGTGTGATGATGTTCATTGTCTAACCCTGTCCTCTCTGTCCGTCTCAGATAAATGTTCCTCATGCTGATTTGTAGCCTGGCGGTCTCCTCTTCCTCGAGAAGAATAAACACAAATGACCGTAAATCAAATGGCATTTATTATGATAATATAAATTACCACACTTTCAGGTCATGTTTACATAATGAACATAGTTACATACTCATTTAAATGTCTTATCCACTATGGTTCTGGTCTCAGGTTCAGGAATGGCTGAAAAAGCATACAGTGAATCTAAAATTGAGCCTAGAAATACCATTGTTGGGATATTTGGAAAGACCTGATCAGTCAATCGCTAGTTTATTATTAAAAAAAATATTTGCAATTGGATAAATTCAAAAATGTTAAACGTTGTGTCTTTTTTTCAATTTTTCAATTTTTATTGGTTGCTTTTCGATTGGGCTGGACTGGGATGGTGGCTCGGAGGAGGTGGTGATGGGATGGGTTTGGGGAATGAAGGGAGAGGCTTTCGGGGGGTGGGGTTGTTGGATGGTTGAGGGGCGGTTGAGGGGGTACTGTGGGGGGATCACAGATGGTTTGGGGGGGGGGCTGGAGGTTGGGAGCGTTTGACCAGTGGCCGAGAGGTCACAGTTATTTCTGCCTGCTGTCAAATAGATAAGGGAAGGGCTAAGGTAGATTCACTGAGTAAAATAAAAGGAGAACAAAACTCCTAACAGTGTTCATGGGTTGTAAATAAATAAATCAAAAACACGTCATTTGTATAATACCCAGTATTAACCACTACAACCAGAGATAATAATAAACAACAAATGTGCTGTAGGCCTGAGATACTGCAGAGGAAACGGGGGTAAACACATTCTGTACTGTATATAGTGGAGTGTATATAGTGGAGTGTACATGACTGTGACAGAGTGCTTGACTGACTGAGCCTACTGTATGACTTACCATTGTGAAACCCATTGATTCCAATAATTGTTACAAATACAACTGCCATACTTAGATCATCATTCACTTTAATATATACAGCGCATTTGGAAAGTTTTCAGACCCTTTGACTTATTCCACATTTTGTTACGTTACAGCCTTATTCTAAAACTTTTTAAATTGACCTCATCAATCTACACACAATGCCCCATAATGACAAAGCATAAACAGGTTTTTAGAAATCTTTGCAAATGTACAAAAAAAAACTGAAATATCAGACCGTTTACTCAGGACTTTGTTGAAGCACCTTTGGCAGCGATTACAGCCCCAAGTCTTCTTGGGTATGACGCTACAAGTGTGACACACATGTATTTGGGGAGTTTCTCCCATTCTTCTCAACAGATCCTCTTAAGCTCTGTCAGGTTGGATGGGGAGTGTGGCTGCACAGCTATTTCCAGGTCTCTCCAGAGATGTTCGATTGGGTTCAAATCCGGGCTCTGGCTGGGTCACTCAAGGACATACAGAGACTTGTCCTGAAGCCACTCCTGCGTTGTCTTAACTGTGTTCTTAGGGTCGTTGTCCTATTGGAAGGAGAACCTTCACCCCAGTATGAGGTCCTGAGTGCTCTGGAGCAGGTTTTCATCAATGATCTCTCTGTACTTTGCTCTGTTCATCTTTCCCTCAATCCGGACTAGTCTCCCAGTCCCTGCAGCTGAAAAAACATGGTGCCAGGTTTATCACAGACGTGATGCTTGGAATTCAGGACAAATAGTTAAATCTTGGGTTCATAAGACCAGAGAATCTTGTTGAATCTTAGGTGCCTTTTTGAAAGCTCCAAACGGGCTGTCGTGTGCCTTTTTTGGCATAATGGGGTATTGTGTGCAGATTGATTAGGGTTTTTTGTATTTAATTCATTTTAGAATAAGGCTGTAACGTAACAAAATGTGGAAAAAGGGAAGAGGTCTGAATACTTTCCCGAATGCTCTGAATATGATTACTCAGCTCAATTAAAACATTACCCTAATGACAGAAAACATACTCTGTTTTAAAACATTACCCTAATGACAGAAAACATACTCTGTTTTAAAACATTACCCTAATGACAGAAAACATACTCTGTATTAAAACATTACCCTAATGACAGAAAACATACTCTGTTTTAAAACATTACCCTAATGACAGAAAACATACTCTGTTTTAAAACATTACCCTAATGACAGAAAACATACTCTGTTTTAAAACATTACCCTAATGACAGAAAACATACTCTGTTTTAAAACATTACCCTAATGACAGAAAACATACTCTGTATTAAAACATTACCCTAATGACAGAAAACATACTATGTTTTAAAACATTACCCTAATGACAGAAAACATACTCTGTATTAAAACATTACCCTAATGACAGAAAACATACTCTGTATTAAAACATTACCCTAATGACAGAAAACATACTCTGTTTTAAAACATTACCCTAATGACAGAAAACATACTCTGTTTTAAAACATTACCCTAATGACAGAAAACATACTCTGTTTTAAAACATTACCCTAATGACAGAAAACATACTCTGTTTTAAAACATTACCCTAATGACAGAAAACATACTCTGTATTAAAACATTACCCTAATGACAGAAAACATACTCTGTTTTAAAACATTACCCTAATGACAGAAAACATACTCTGTATTAAAACATTACCCTAATGACAGAAAACATACTCTGTATTAAAACATTACCTAATGACAGAAAACATACTCTGTATTAAAACATTACCCTAATGACAGAAAACATACTCTGTATTAAAACATTACCCTAATGACAGAAAACATACTCTGTATTAAAACATTACCCTAATGACAGAAAACATACTCTGTATTAAAACATTACCCTAATGACAGAAAACATTTACATTTACATTTAAGTCATTTAGCAGACGCTCTTATCCAGAGCGACTTACAAATTGGTGCATTCACCTTATGACATCCAGTGGAACGGTCACTTTACAATAGTGCATCTAAATCTTAAAGGGGGGGGGTGAGAGGGATTACTTATCCTATCCTAGGTATTCCTTAAAGAGGTGGGGTTTCAGGTGTCTCCGGAAGGTGGTGATTGACTCCGCTGTCCTGGCGTCGTGAGGGAGTTTGTTCCACCATTGGGGGGCCAGGGCAGCGAACAGTTTTGACTGGGCTGAGCGGGAGCTGTACTTCCTCAGTGGTAGGGAGGCGAGCAGGCCAGAGGTGGATGAACGCAGTGCCCTTGTTTGGGTGTAGGGCCTGATCAGAGCCTGGAGGTACTGAGGTGCCGTTCCCCTCACAGCTCCGTAGGCAAGCACCATGGTCTTGTAGCGGATGCGAGCTTCAACTGGAAGCCAGTGGAGAGAACGGAGGAGCGGGGTGACGTGAGAGAACTTGGGAAGGTTGAACACCAGACGGGCTGCGGCGTTCTGGATGAGTTGAAGGGGTTTAATGGCACAGGCAGGGAGCCCAGCCAACAGCGAGTTGCAGTAATCCAGACAGGAGATGACAAGTGCCTGGATTAGGACCTGCGCCGCTTCCTGTGTGAGGCAGGGTCGTACTCTGCGGATGTTGTAGAGCATGAACCTACAGGAACGGGCCACCGCCTTGATGTTGGTTGAGAACGACAGGGTGTTGTCCAGGATCACACCAAGGTTCTTAGCGCTCTGGGAGGAGGACACAATGGAGTTGTCAACCGTGATGGCGAGATCATGGAACGGGCAGTCCTTCCCCGGGAGGAAGAGCAGCTCCGTCTTGCCGAGGTTCAGCTTGAGGTGGTGATCCGTCATCCACACTGATATGTCTACCAGACATGCAGAGATGAGATTCGACACCTGGTCATCAGAAGGGGGAAAGGAGAAGATTAGTTGTGTGTCGTCTGCATAGCAATGATAGGAGAGACCATGTGAGGTTATGACAGAGCCAAGTGACTTGGTGTATAGCGAGAATAGGAGAGGGCCTAGAACAGAGCCCTGGGGGACACCAGTGGTGAGAGCGCGTGGTGAGGAGACAGATTCTCGCCACGCCACCTGGTAGGAGCGACCTGTCAGGTAGGACGCAATCCAAGCGTGGGCTGCGCCGGAGATGCCCAACTCGGAGAGGGTGGAGAGGAGGATCTGATGGTTCACAGTATCGAAGGCAGCCGATAGGTCTAGAAGGATGAGAGCAGAGGAGAGAGAGTTAGCTTTAGCAGTGCGGAGCGCCTCCGTGATACAGAGGAGAGCAGTCTCAGTTGAATGACTAGTCTTGAAACCTGACTGATTTGGATCAAGAAGGTCATTCAGAGAGAGATAGCGGGAGAGCTGGCCAAGGACGGCACGTTCAAGAGTTTTGGAGAGAAAAGAAAGAAGGGATACTGGTCTGTGATTGTTGACATCGGAGGGATCGAGTGTAGGTTTTTTCAGAAGGGGTGCAACTCTCGCTCTCTTGAAGACGGAAGGGACGTAGCCAGCCGTCAGGGATGAGTTGATGAGCGAGGTGAGGTAAGGGAGAAGGTCTCCGGAAATGGTCTGGAGAAGAGAGGAGGGGATAGGGTCAAGCGGGCAGGTTGTTGGGCGGCCGGCCGTCACAAGACGCGAGATTTCATCTGGAGAGAGAGGGGAGAAAGACGTCAGAGCACAGGGTAGGGCAGTGTGAGCAGAACCAGCGGTGTCGTTTGACTTAGCAAACAAGGATCGGATGTTGTCAACCTTCTTTTCAAAATGGTTGACGAAGTCATCTGCAGAGAGGGAGGAGGGGGGGAGGGGGAGGAGGATTCAGGAGGGAGGAGAAGGTGGCAAAGAGCTTCCTAAGGTTAGAGGCAGATGCTTGGAATTTAGCGTGGTAGAAAGTGGCTTTAGCAGCAGAGACAGAGGAGGAAAATGTAGAGAGGAGGGAGTGAAAGGATGCCAGGGCCGCAGGGAGGCGAGTTTTCCTCCATTTCCGCTCGGCTGCCCGGAGCCCTGTTCTGTGAGCTCGCAATGAGTCATCGAGCCACGGAGCGGGAGGGGAGGACCGAGCCGGCCTGGAGGATAGGGGACATAGAGAGTCAAAGGATGCAGAGAGGGAGGAGAGGAGGGTTGAGGAGGCAGAATCAGGAGATAGGTTGGAGAAGGTTTGAGCGGAGGGAAGAGATGATAGGATGGAAGAGGAGAGAGTAGCAGGGGAGAGAGAGCGAAGGTTGGGACGGCGTGATATACCATCCGAGTAGGGGCAGTGTGGGAGGTGTTGGATGAGAGCGAGAGGGAAAAGGATACAAGGTAGTGGTCGGAGACTTGGAGGGGAGTTGCAATGAGGTTAGTGGAAGAACAGCATCTAGTAAAGATGAGGTCGAGCGTATTGCCTGCCTTGTGAGTAGGGGGGGAAGGTGAGAGGGTGAGGTCAAAAGAGGAGAGGAGTGGAAAGAAGGAGGCAGAGAGGAAAGAGTCAAAGGTAGACGTGGGGAGGTTAAAGTCGCCCAGAACTGTGAGAGGTGAGCCGTCCTCAGGAACGGAGCTTATCAAGGCATCAAGCTCATTGATGAACTCTCCGAGGGAACCTGGAGGGCGATAAATGATAAGGATGTTAAGCTTGAAAGGGCTGGTAACTGTGACAGCATGGAATTCAAAGGAGGCGATAGACAGATGGGTAAGGGGAGAAAGAGAGAATGACCACTTGGGAGAGATGAGGATCCCGGTGCCACCACCCCGCTGACCAGAAGCTCTCGGGGTGTGCGAGAACACGTGGGCGGACGAAGAGAGAGCAGTAGGAGTAGCAGTGTTGTCTGTGGTGATCCATGTTTCCATCAGTGCCAAGAAGTCGAGGGACTGGAGGGAGGCATAGGCTGAGATGAACTCTGCCTTGTTGACCGCAGATTGGCAGTTCCAGAGGCTACCGGAGACCTGGAACTCCACGTGGGTCGTGCGCGCTGGGACCACCAGATTAGGGTGGCCGCGGCCACGCGGTGTGGAGCGTTTGTATGGTCTGTGCAGAGAGGAGAGAACAGGGATAAACAGACACATAGTTGACAGGCTACAGAAGAGGCTACGCTAATGCAAAGGAGATTGGAATGACAAGTGGACTACACGTCTCGAATGTTCAGAAAGTTAAGCTACGTAGCAAGAATCTTATTGACTAAAATGATTAAAATGATACAGTACTGCTGAAGTAGGCTAGCTGGCAGTGGGTGCGTTGTTGACACTACACTAATCAAGTCATTCCGTTGAGTGTAATAGTTTCTGCAGTGCAGAAAACATACTCTGTTTTAAAACATTACCCTAATGACAGAAAACATACTCTGTATTAAAACATTACCCTAATGACAGAAAACATACTCTGTATTAAAACATTTCCCTAATGACAGAAAACATACTCTGTATTAAAACATTACCCTAATGACAGAAAACATACTCTGTATTAAAACATTACCCTAATGACAGAAAACATACTCTGTATTAAAACATTACCCTAATGACAGAAAACATACTCTGTATTAAAACATTACCCTAATGACAGAAAACATACTCTGTATTAAAACATTACCCTAATGACAGAAAACATACTCTGTATTAAAACATTACCCTAATGACAGAAAACATACTCTGTATTAAAACATTACCCTAATGACAGAAAACATACTCTGTATTAAAACATTACCCTAATGACAGAAAACATACTCTGTATTAAAACATTACCCTAATGACAGAAAACATACTCTGTATTAAAACATTACCCTAATGACAGAAAACATACTCTGTATTAAAACATTACCCAGTACTATTGAGTATGCTGACTGAATCACTTGAGACGTATTCTGACGCACTTATCCACTTAACACACACACCACACAAATCTATGGACGGACAGACACATATACACGCATGCACATCTACACGTGTGCGCAAAAATGCACACACACATGCCATGAAGAGAGTGATACATCAACAACGCCAGGGGGAGATAGAGATGGAGAGATGAACAACAGATTCAGGGTAGGTCTCAGAGAGGGCAAGGCAGATTATCTGCTCCAGACTGGACTGGAACACATTAGAAAGCTGGATGTTTCTTCTCTGCAGCTCCCGACACTGACCCGGATGGGGAGAGGAGAGGCATTACAGGAGGGTGGAGGTGTGTGAGTGTGTGCGTGTGTGCGTGTGTGCGTGTGTGTGTGTGTGTGTGTGTGTGTGTGTGTGTGTGTGTGTGTGTGTGTGTGTGTGTGCGTGCGTGCGTGCGTGCGTGCGTGCGTGCGTGCGTGCGTGTGTGTGTGTGTGTGTGTGTGTGTGTGTGTGTGTGTGTGTGTGTGTGTGTGTGTGTGTGTGTGTGTGTGTGTGCATGTACGTGTGCGTGTGTGTGCGTGTGTGCGTGTGTGCGTGTGTGCGTGTGTGCGTGTGTGTGTGTGTGTGTGCGTGTGCATGTGCGTGTGCATGTGTGTGTCAGGCCTCAGATGGACAGAGCAACTCTTCTGACATTCCATCAGAGCTTTAGGAGACCTGACCTGGCCCACCAGACAGACACACAGAGGTAGTCTACAGACAGGCTTCTCTACACCTGTCTGCTGCAGAGGGCCACTGGAGGTGTAACTATCTTCGTCAACACAGATTAAACATGAATGTCCTCATAAATATGTGGTGAGGACCACCTCTGAACTGCTTCTGGATCTTTGTGTCTCTGTTTCGTATGAAGAGAGTTTGTGGTGATAGCCAAGCCACTCTCAGACGTTCTACCTCTGGCTGTGGGTTACGCTCTACTACCTTATGAAACTCTAACACCAACAAGTAATGCTATTCGCCGATGATGATATTAGTCTGACAAATGGAATACATCCTCCCAGACAGACGATCTGAGATACCACAGGCCAGGCCAGGATGAGATGGCCTATCTCTTTCCATTTGTACATGCAGAATTTCCTTCCTGGTGTGATCTAAGTCTTCCTGACATGTGACATAACCGTAGCAGACACACCAGAGCTGATAGCAGGGGAGAGTGGGGCAGGCTGGGTAATGATCTCTGGGTTTGTGGTCTGGTCTGATACCTCCGAACAGATACACTCACAGGATGTCAACAGCACCCTTCTGTGCTGCCTGCCTGGCTCACTTCATATAAATATTTTAACTCTCCAAAACTAGGTTGTCAGGCCTTTGGCTGGTTACAGAGCAAATAATTCATACAGTCTCCTGTCATGTCAAACACGTCCTGAATACAAGTGTATGGAGCGGTGAGTTCCATATCCATGGCTTTCTAAGGGGAGAAATAGTTATATTGTGGAGCAGGCAGCCCACTCCTCTGACATGGGTTACAGCTGTTCAGAACCCAACAACCAGAGGGGTTTTGCTGTGTCCAAAGTATTGAGCAACGGGGCTTGGGGGTAGAGAGAGAGAGAGAGAGGTTTCACCCCTCTTGTGATGGTTTCCCTACCATCTGTTGACAGGCCCATGGCAGAGCCAGCCAGCACTGTAGGAGAGCTGCCAATTTATTTGATCTACCATTTATTTATACAGGTAAGTCAATCAAAGGATACTTATTTAAAATGACGACCTGTCAAAGGTGGATATGGATAACAGAGTGTCTACAGGCCTCACACTGTAAAGGTGAGGAGTATGTTTCACTGGCCCTACAGGCCTCACACTGTAAAGGTGAGGAGTATGTTTCACTGGCCCTACAGGCCTCACACTGTAAAGGTGAGGAGTATGTTTCACTGGCCCTACAGGCCTCACACTGTAAAGGTTAGGAGTATGTTTCACTGGCCCTACAGGCCTCACACTGTAAAGGTGAGGAGTATGTTTCACTGGCCCTACAGGCCTCACACTGTAAAGGTGAGGAGTATGTTTCACTGGCCCTACAGGCCTCACACTGTAAAGGTGAGGAGTATGTTTCACTGGCCCTACAGGCCTCAGCAGCAGGAGAGGAGAGGCCCCTCTGGCCCTACACAGGCCTCAGCAGCAGGAGAGGAGAGGCCCCTCTGCCCTACACAGGCCTCAGCAGCAGGAGAGGAGAGGCCCCTCTGGCCCTACACAGGCCTCAGCAGCAGGAGAGGAGAGGCCCTACACAGGCCTCAGCAGCAGGAGAGGAGAGGCCCCTCTGCCCTACACAGGCCTCAGCAGCAGGAGAGGAGAGGCCCTACTGGCCCTACACAGGCCTCAGCAGCAGGAGAGGAGAGGCCCCACTGGCCCTATACAGGCCACAGGCCTCAGCAGCAGGAGAGGAGAGGCCCCTCTGCCCTACACAGGCCTCAGCAGCAGGAGAGGAGAGGCCCCTCTGCCCTACACAGGCCTCAGCAGCAGGAGAGGAGAGGCCCTACTGGCCCTACACAGGCCTCAGCAGCACGAGAGGAGAGGCCCCTCTGGCCCTACATAGGCCTCAGCAGCAGGAGAGGAGAGGCCCCTCAGCCCTACACAGGCCTCAGCAGCAGGAGAGGAGAAGCCCCTCTGCCCTACACAGGCCTCAGCAGCAGGAGAGGAGAGGCCCCTCTGCCCTACACAGGCCTCAGCAGCAGGAGAGAGAGAGAGAGAGAGAGAGAGAGAGAGAGAGAGAGAGAGAGAGAGAGAGAGAGAGAGAGAGAGAGAGAGAGAGAGAGAGAGAGAGAGAGAGAAACGAGAGAGAGACAGAGACAGAGACAGAGACAGAGACAGAGACAGAGACAGAGACAGAGACAGAGACAGAGACAGAGACAGAGAGAGAAAGAGAGGGAAGGATGGATGGATGGAGCAAGGGAGAGAGAGAGAGAAAGAGAGAGATGCAAGAGGAGAGGTCCTATTATAGGCGTGAAAGCATGAGGGAACTCCCCGGCCTGGAGCTGTTGACTAGCTTCTAATTGACTGGGCTGGGGAACACAGAGCTCATTCACAGAGACTGGTTGGAGGGTACAGAGGCTGAGGAGACATGGAGTGTCAGGTAGTGGAGCCCCAGTAACTGGGGAGAAGAGTGAGGCCTGTGATACGCTGCAATATTAGCTGTGTCAATAAATACATGACAAAAACTGCCTTCCATGGCGTGCCACGAGAAGAGTGGTGAAAGTGGGTTAGAAGGGCCATGTTTGAGGAGAGATGGGAATGCTCGTGACTCGTGAGTGAGGATAGCCCAGACAGTTGACCAAGCAACTTTACTCCAAATTCAGCAAGGAGTGCACAGAACTAAACAAAATATAATAAATACTACCCTACTATAAATGAAGCTGCCATTTAATAAACTACATCTGATGTTTATCCCATTGATACATTAACATACCCTCACTCCCCTCCTCCTTATTCACTCCTCTATACCGTGTTTACTACAGGGTCAGGGCTGGAGTCTCCTTCTCCTCTGCACTGTGTTTACTACGGGGTCGGTGCTGGAGTCTCCTTCTCCTCTGCACTGTGTTTACTACAGGGTCAGGGCTGGAGTCTCCTTCTCCTCTGCACTGTGTTTACTACTGGGTCGGGGCTGGAGTCTCCTTCTCCTCTGTACTGTGTTTACTACAGGGTCGGGGCTGGAGTCTCCTTCTCCTCTGCACTGTGTTTACAACAGGGTCGGGGCTGGAGTCTCCTTCTCCTCTGCACTATGTTTACAACAGGGTCGGGGCTGGAGTCTCCTTCTCCTCTGTACTGTATTTACTACAGGGTCGGGGCTGGAGTCTCCTTCTCCTCTGCACTGTGTTTACTACAGGGTCGGGGCTGGAGTCTCCTTCTCCTCTGCACTATGTTTACAACAGGGTCGGGGCTGGAGTCTCCTTCTCCTCTGTACTGTATTTACTACAGGGTCGGGGCTGGAGTCTCCTTCTCCTCTGCACTGTGTTTACTACAGGGTCGGGGCTGGAGTCTCCTTCTCTGCACTGTGTTTACTACAGGGTCGGGGCTGGAGTCTCCTTCTACTCTGCACTGTTTACTACAGGGTCGGGGCTGGAGTCTCCTTCTCCTCTTTACTGTGTTTACTACCGGGTCGGGCTGGAGTCTCCTTCTCCTCTGCACTGTGTTTACTACAGGGTCGGGGCTGGAGTCTCCTTCTCCTCTTTACTGTGTTTACTACCGGGTCGGGGCTGGAGTCTCCTTCTCCTTTGTACTGTGTTTACTACAGGGTCGGGGCTGGAGTCTCCTTCTCCTCTGTACTGTGTTTACAACAGGGTCGGGCTGGAGTCTCCTTCTCCTCTGTACTGTGTTTACTACAGGGTCGGGGCTGGAGTCTCCTTCTCCTCTGCACTGTGTTTACTACAGGGTCGGGGCTGGAGTCTCCTCCTTTCTCTGTACTGTGTTTACTACAGGGTCGGGGCTGGAGTCTCCTTCTCCTCTGTACTGTGTTTACAACAGGGTCGGGGCTGGAGTCTCCTTCTCCTCTGTACTGTGTTTACTACAGGGTCGGGGCTGGAGTCTCCTTATACTCTGCACTGTGTTTGCTACAGAGTCCGGGCTGGAGTCTCCTTCTCCTCTGTACTGTGTTTGCTACAGGGTCGGGGCTGGAGTCTCCTTCTCCTCTGCACTGTGTTTACTACAGGTTCGGGGCTGGAGTCTCCTTCTCCTCTGTACTGTGTTTACTACAGGGTCAGGACTGGAGTCTCCTTCTCTGCACTGTTTACTACAGGGTCAGGACTGGAGTCTCCTCCTCTGCACTGTTTACTACAGGGTCAGGACTGGAGTTTCTTAGTAAACTAGGTCCAGACCAGTACGGGGCTGCAGTTCCCTTCTCCTCTTTACTGTGTTTACTAGGCCCAGACCAGTTTCCTTCTCCTCTTTACTGTGTTTACTAGGCCCATACCAGTTTCCTTCTCCTCTTTACTGTGTTTACTAGGTCCAGACCAGTTTCCTTCTCCTCTTTACTATGTTTACTTGGTCCAGACCAGTTTCCTTCTCCTCTTTACTGTGTTTACTAGGCCCAGACCAGTTTCCCTCTCCTCTTTACTGTGTTTACTAGGCCCAGACCAGTTTCCTTCTCCTCTTTACTGTGTTTACTAGGTCCAGACCAGTTTCCTTCTCCTCTTTACTGTGTTTACTTGGCCCAGACCAGTACAGGGCTGGAGTCTCCTTCTCCTCTTTACTGTGTTTACTAGGCCCAAACCAGTTCAGGGCTGGAGTTTCCTTCTCCTCTTTACTGTGTTTACTAGGCCCATACCAGTACAGGGCTGGAGTTTCCTTCTCCTCTTTACTGTGTTTACTAGGCCCAGACCAGTTTCCTTCTCCTCTTTACTGTGTTTACTAGGCCCAGACCAATACAGGGCTGGAGTTTCCTTCTCCTCTTTACTGTGTTTAATCCGCCCAGACCAGTTTCCTTCTCCTCTTTACTGTGTTTACTAGGCCCAGACCAGTACAGGGCTGGAGTTTCCTTCTCCTCTTTACTGTGTTTACTAGGCCCAGACCAGTACAGGGCTGGAGTTTCCTTCTCCTCTTTACTGTGTTTACTAGGCCCAGACCAGTACAGGGCTGGAGTTTCCTTCTCCTCTTTACTGTGTTTAATCCGCCCAGACCACTTTCCTTCTCCTCTTTACTGTGTTTACTAGGTCCAGACCAGTCTCCTTCTCCTCTTTACTATGTTTACTAGGCCTAGACCAGTTTCCTTCTCCTCTTTACTGTGTTTACTTGGTCGAGACCAGTTTCCTTCTCCTCTTTACTGTGTTTACTAGGTCCAGACCAGTTTCCTTCTCCTCTTTACTATGTTTACTAGGCCCAGACCAGTTTCCTTCTCCTCTTTACTGTGTTTACGAGGTCCAGACCAGTCTCCTTCGCCTCTTTACTGTGTTTACTAGGTCCAAAACAGTACAGGGCTGGAGTCTCCTTCTCCTCTTTACTGTGTTTACTAGGTCCAGACTAGTTTCCTTCTCCTTTTTACTGTGTTTACTAGGTCCAGACCAGTCTCCTTCTCCTCTTAACTGTGTTTACTAGGCCCAGACCAGTTTCCTTCTCCTATTTACTGTGTTTACTAGGTCCAGACCAGTTTCCTTCTCCTCTTTACTGTGTTTACTAGGTCCAGACCAGTACAGGGCTGGAGTCTCCTTCTCCTCTTTACTGTGTTTACTAGGCCCAGACCAGTTTCCTTCTCCTCTTTACTGTGTTTACTAGGCCCAGACCAGTTTCCTTCTCCTCTTTACTGTGTTTACTAGGCCCAGACCAGTTTCCTTCTCCTCTTTACTGTGTTTACTAGGCCCAGACCAGTTTCCTTCTCCTCTTTACTGTGTTTACTAGGCCCAGACCAGTTTCCTTCTCCTCTTTACTGTGTTTACTAGGCCCAGACCAGTTTCCTTCTCCTCTTTACTGTGTTTACTAGGCCCACACCAGTTTCCTTCTCCTCTTTACTGTGTTTACTAGGCCCACACCAGTTTCCTTCTCCTCTTTACTGTGTTTACTAGGCCCAAACCAGTTTCCTTCTCCTCTTTACTGTGTTTACTAGGTCCAGACCAGTACAGGGCTGGAGTCTCCTTCTCCTCTTTACTGTGTTTACTAGGCCCAGACCAGTTTCCTTCTCCTCTTTACTGTGTTTACTAGGCCCAGACCAGTTTCCTTCCCTCTTTACTGTGTTTACTAGGCCCAGACCAGTTTCCTTCTCCTCTTTACTGTGTTTACTAGGCCCAGACCAGTTTCCTTCTCCTCTTTACTGTGTTTACTAGGCCCAGACCAGTTTCCTTCTCCTCTTTACTGTGTTTACTAGGCCCAGACCAGTTTCCTTCTCCTCTTTACTGTGTTTACTAGGCCCAGACCAGTTTCCTTCTCCTCTTTACTGTGTTTACTAGGCCCAGTACCAGTTTCCTTCTCCTCTTTACTGTGTTTACTAGGCCCAGACCAGTTTCCTTCTCCTCTTTACTGTGTTTAATCCAGGTCCAGACCAGTTTCCTTCTCCTCTTTACTGTGTTTACTAGGCCCAGACCAGTTTCCTTCTCCTCTTTACTGTGTTTACTAGGCCCAGACCAGTTTCCTTCTCCTCTTTACTGTGTTTACTAGGCCCAGACCAGTTTCCTTCTCCTCTTTACTGTGTTTACTAGGCCCAGACCAGTTTCCTTCTCCTCTTTACTGTGTTTACTAGGCCCACACCAGTTTCCTTCTCCTCTTTACTGTGTTTACTAGGCCCACACCAGTTTCCTTCTCCTCTTTACTGTGTTTACTAGGCCCACACCAGTTTCCTTCTCCTCTTTACTGTGTTTACTAGGCCCAAACCAGTTTCCTTCTCCTCTTTACTGTGTTTAATCCACCCAGACCAGTTTCCTTCTCCTCTTTACTGTGTTTACTAGGCCCAGACCAGTTTCCTTCTCCTCTTTACTGTGTTTACTAGGCCTAGACCAGTTTCCTTCCCCTCTTTACTGTGTTTACTAGGCCCAGACCAGTTTCCTTCTCCTCTTTACTGTGTTTACTAGGCCCAGACAAGTTTCCTTCTCCTCTTTACTGTGTTTACTAGGCCCAGACCAGTTTCCCTCTCCTCTTTACTGTGTTTACTAGGTCCAGACCAGTTTCCTTCTCCTCTTTACTGTGTTTACTAGGCCCAAACCAGACCTGGAGTTTCCTTCTCCTCTTTACTGTGTTTACTAGGCCCAGACCAGTTTCAGGGCTGGAGTTTCCTTCTCCTCTTTACTGTGTTTACTAGGCCCAGACCAGTACAGGGCTGGAGTTTCCTTCTCCTCTTTACTGTGTTTAATCCGCCCAGACCAGTTTCCTTCTCCTCTTTACTGTGTTTACTAGGCCCAGACCAGTTTCCTTCTCCTCTTTACTGTGTTTACTAGGCCCAGACCAGTTTCCTTCTCCTCTTTACTGTGTTTACTAGGCCCAGACCAGTTTCCTTCTCCTCTTTACTGTGTTTACTAGGCCCACACCAGTTTCCTTCTCCTCTTTACTGTGTTTACTAGGCCCAGACCAGTTTCCTTCTCCTCTTTACTGTGTTTACTAGGCCCAAACCAGTTTCCTTCTCCTCTTTACTGTGTTTAATCCGCCCAGACCAGTTTCCTTCTCCTCTTCATTGTGTTTACTAGGCCCAGACCAGTTTCCTTCTCCTCTTTACTGTGTTTACTAGGCCCAGACCAGTTTCCTTCTCCTCTTTACTGTGTTTACTAGGTCCAGACCAGTTTCCTTCTCCTCTTTACTGTGTTTACGAGGTCCAGACCAGTCTCCTTCGCCTCTTTACTGTGTTTACTAGGTCCAAACCAGTACAGGGCTGGAGTCTCCTTCTCCTCTTTACTGTGTTTACTAGGTCCAGACTAGTTTCCTTCTCCTCTTAACTGTGTTTACTAGGCCCAGACCAGTTTCCTTCTCCTATTTACTGTGTTTACTAGGTCCAGACCAGTTTCCTTCTCCTCTTTACTGTGTTTACTAGGTCCAGACCAGTACAGGGCTGGAGTCTCCTTCTCCTCTTTACTGTGTTTACTAGGCCCAGACCAGTTTCCTTCTCCTCTTTACTGTGTTTACTAGGCCCAGACCAGTTTCCTTCTCCTCTTTACTGTGTTTACTAGGCCCAGACCAGTTTCCTTCTCCTCTTTACTGTGTTTACTAGGCCCAGACCAGTTTCCTTCTCCTCTTTACTGTGTTTACTAGGCCCAGACCAGTTTCCTTCTCCTCTTTACTGTGTTTACTAGGCCCAGACCAGTTTCCTTCTCCTCTTTACTGTGTTTACTAGGCCCACACCAGTTTCATTCTCCTCTTTACTGTGTTTACTAGGCCCACACCAGTTTCCTTCTCCTCTTTACTGTGTTTACTAGGCCCAGACCAGTTTCCTTCTCCTATTTACTGTGTTTACTAGGTCCAGACCAGTTTCCTTCTCCTCTTTACTGTGTTTACTAGGTCCAGACCAGTACAGGGCTGGAGTCTCCTTCTCCTCTTTACTGTGTTTACTAGGCCCAGACCAGTTTCCTTCTCCTCTTTACTGTGTTTACTAGGCCCAGACCAGTTTCCTTCTCCTCTTTACTGTGTTTACTAGGCCCAGACCAGTTTCCTTCTCCTCTTTACTGTGTTTACTAGGCCCAGACCAGTTTCCTTCTCCTCTTTACTGTGTTTACTAGGCCCAGACCAGTTTCCTTCTCCTCTTTACTGTGTTTACTAGGCCCAGACCAGTTTCCTTCTCCTCTTTACTGTGTTTACTAGGCCCAAACCAGTTTCCTTCTCCTCTTTACTGTGTTTACTAGGCCCAAACCAGTTTCCTTCTCCTCTTTACTGTGTTTACTAGGCCCATACCAGTACAGGGCTGGAGTTTCCTTCTCCTCTTTACTGTGTTTACTAGGCCCATACCAGTACAGGGCTGGAGTTTCCTTCTCCTCTTTACTGTGTTTACTAGGCCCAGACCAGTTTCCTTCTCCTCTTTACTGTGTTTACTAGGCCCAGACCAGTACAGGGCTGGAGTTTCCTTCTCCTCTTTACTGTGTTTACTAGGCCCAGACCAGTTTCCTTCTCCTCTTTACTGTGTTTACTAGGCCCAGACCAGTTTCCTTCTCCTCTTTACTGTGTTTACTAGGCCCAGACCAGTTTCCTTCTCCTCTTTACTGTGTTTACTAGGCCCAGACCAGTTTCCTTCTCCTCTTTACTGTGTTTACTAGGCCCAGACCAGTTTCCTTCTCCTCTTTACTGTGTTTACTAGGTCCAGACCAGTTTCCTTCTCCTCTTTACTGTGTTTACTAGGCCCAAGACCAGTTTCCTTCTCCTCTTTACTGTGTTTACTAGGCCCAGACCAGTTTCCTTCTCCTCTTTACTGTGTTTACTAGGCCCAGACCAGTTTCCTTCTCCTCTTTACAATGTTTACTAGGTCCAGACCAGTTTCCTTCTCCTCTTTACTGTGTTTACGAGGTCCAGACCAGTCTCCTTCGCCTCTTTACTGTGTTTACTAGGTCCAAACCAGTACAGGGCTGGAGTCTCCTTCTCCTCTTTACTGTGTTTACTAGGTCCAGACCAGTTTCCTTCTCCTCTTTACTGTGTTTACTAGGTCCAGACCAGTCTCCTTCTCCTCTTTACTGTGTTTACTAGGCCCAGACCAGTTTCCTTCTCCTCTTTACTGTGTTTACTAGGTCCAGACCAGTTTCCTTCTCCTCTTTACTGTGTTTACTAGGTCCAGACCAGTACAGGGCTGGAGTCTCCTTCTCCTCTTTACTGTGTTTACTAGGCCCAGACCAGTTTCCTTCTCCTCTTTACTGTGTTTACTAGGCCCAGACCAGTTTCCTTCTCCTCTTTACTGTGTTTACTAGGCCCAGACCAGTTTCCTTCTCCTCTTTACTGTGTTTACTAGGCCCAGACCAGTTTCCTTCTCCTCTTTACTGTGTTTACTAGGCCCAGACCAGTTTCCTTCTCCTCTTTACTGTGTTTACTAGGCCCAGACCAGTTTCCTTCTCCTCTTTACTGTGTTTACTAGGCCCAGACCAGTTTCCTTCTCCTCTTTACTGTGTTTACTAGGCCCACCCAGTTTCCTTCTCCTCTTTACTGTGTTTACTAGGCAGTTTCCTTCTCCTCTTTACTGTGTTTACTAGGCCCAAACCAGTTTCCTTCTCCTCTTTACTGTGTTTAATCCACCCAGACCAGTTTCCTTCTCCTCTTTACTGTGTTTACTAGGCCCAGACCAGTTTCCTTCTCCTCTTTACTGTGTTTACTAGGCCCAGACCAGTTTCCTTCTCCTCTTTACTGTGTTTACTAGGCCCAGACCAGTTTCCTTCTCCTCTTTACTGTGTTTACTAGGCCCAGACCAGTTTCCTTCTCCTCTTTACTGTGTTTACTAGGCCCAGACCAGTTTCCTTCTCCTCTTTACTGTGTTTACTAGGCCCAGACCAGTTTCCTTCTCCTCTTTACTGTGTTTACTAGGCCCACACCAGTTTCCTTCTCCTCTTTACTGTGTTTACTAGGCCCACACCAGTTTCCTTCTCCTCTTTACTGTGTTTACTAGGCCCAAACCAGTTTCCTTCTCCTCTTTACTGTGTTTAATCCACCCAGACCAGTTTCCTTCTCCTCTTTACTGTGTTTACTAGGCCCAGACCAGTTTCCTTCTCCTCTTTACTGTGTTTACTAGGCCCAGACCAGTTTCCTTCTCCTCTTTACTGTGTTTACTAGGCCCAGACCAGTTTCCTTCTCCTCTTTACTGTGTTTACTAGGTCCAGACCAGTTTCCTTCTCCTCTTTACTGTGTTTACTAGGCCCAAACCAGTACGGGGCTGGAGTTTCCTTCTCCTCTTTACTGTGTTTACTAGGCCCAGACCAGTACAGGGCTGGAGTTTCCTTCTCCTCTTTACTGTGTTTACTAGGCCCAGACCAGTACAGGGCTGGAGTTTCCTTCTCCTCTTTACTGTGTTTAATCCGCCCAGACCAGTTTCCTTCTCCTCTTTACTGTGTTTACTAGGCCCAGACCAGTTTCCTTCTCCTATTTACTGTGTTTACTAGGCCCACACCAGTTTCCTTCTCCTCTTTACTGTGTTTACTAGGCCCAGACCAGTTTCCTTCTCCTATTTACTGTGTTTACTAGGCCCACACCAGTTTCCTTCTCCTCTTTACTGTGTTTACTAGGCCCAGACCAGTTTCCTTCTCCTCTTTACTGTGTTTACTAGGCCCAAACCAGTTTCCTTCTCCTCTTTACTGTGTTTAATCCGCCCAGACCAGTTTCCTTCTCCTCTTCATTGTGTTTACTAGGCCCAGACCAGTTTCCTTCTCCTCTTTACTGTGTTTACTAGGCCCAGACCAGTTTCCTTCTCCTCTTTACAATGTTTACTAGGTCCAGACCAGTTTCCTTCTCCTCTTTACTGTGTTTACGAGGTCCAGACCAGTCTCCTTCGCCTCTTTACTGTGTTTACTAGGTCCAAACCAGTACAGGGCTGGAGTCTCCTTCTCCTCTTTACTGTGTTTACTAGGTCCAGACCAGTTTCCTTCTCCTCTTTACTGTGTTTACTAGGCCCAGACCAGTTTCCTTCTCCTCTTTACTGTGTTTACTAGGTCCAGACCAGTTTCCTTCTCCTCTTTACTGTGTTTACTAGGTCCAGACCAGTACAGGGCTGGAGTCTTCTCCTCTTTACTGTGTTTACTAGGCCCAGACCAGTTTCCTTCTCCTCTTTACTGTGTTTACTAGGCCCAGACCAGTTTCCTTCTCCTCTTTACTGTGTTTACTAGGCCCAGACCAGTTTCCTTCTCCTCTTTACTGTGTTTACTAGGCCCAGACCAGTTTCCTTCTCCTCTTTACTGTGTTTACTAGGCCCAGACCAGTTTCCTTCTCCTCTTTACTGTGTTTACTAGGCCCAGACCAGTTTCCTTCTCCTCTTTACTGTGTTTACTAGCCAGACCAGTTTCCTTCTCCTCTTTACTGTGTTTACTAGGCCCACACCAGTTTCATTCTCCTCTTTACTGTGTTTACTAGGCCCACCAGTTTCCTTCTCCTCTTTACTGTGTTTACTAGGCCCAGACCAGTTTCCTTCTCCTCTTTACTGTGTTTACTAGGTCCAGACCAGTTTCCTTCTCCTCTTTACTGTGTTTACTAGGTCCAGACCAGTACAGGGCTGGAGTCTCCTTCTCCTCTTTACTGTGTTTACTAGGCCCAGACCAGTTTCCTTCTCCTCTTTACTGTGTTTACTGGCCCAGACCAGTTTACTGTGTTTACTAGGCCCAGACCAGTTTCCTTCTCCTCTTTACTGTGTTTACTAGGCCCAGACCAGTTTCCTTCTCCTCTTTACTGTGTTTACTAGGCCCACACCAGTTTCCTTCTCCTCTTTACTGTGTTTACTAGGCCCAGACCAGTTTCCTTCTCCTCTTTACTGTGTTTACTAGGCCCAAACCAGTTTCCTTCTCCTCTTTACTGTGTTTACTAGGCCCAAACCAGTTTCCTTCTCCTCTTTACTGTGTTTACTCCGCCCAGACCAGTTTCCTTCTCCTCTTTACTGTGTTTACTAGGCCCAGACCAGTTTCCTTCTCCTCTTTACTGTGTTTACTAGGCCCAGACCAGTTTCCTTCTCCTCTTTACTGTGTTTACTAGGCCCAGACCAGTTTCCTTCTCCTCTTTACTGTGTTTACTAGGCCCAGACCAGTTTCCCTCTCCTCTTTACTGTGTTTACTAGGTCCAGACCAGTTTCCTTCTCCTCTTTACTGTGTTTACTAGGCCCAAACCAGTACGGGGCTGGAGTTTCCTTCTCCTCTTTACTGTGTTTACTAGGCCCAGACCAGTACAGGGCTGGAGTTTCCTTCTCCTCTTTACTGTGTTTAATCGGCCCAGACCAGTTTCCTTCTCCTCTTTACTGTGTTTACCAGACCAGTTTCCTTCTCCTCTTTACTGTGTTTACTAGGCCCAGACCAGTTTCCTTCTCCTCTTTACTGTGTTTACTAGGCCTAGAACAGTTTCCTTCTCCTCTTTACTGTGTTTAATCCGCCCAGACCAGTTTCCTTCTCCTCTTTACTGTGTTTAATCCGCTCAGACCAGTTTCCTTCTCCTCTTTACTGTGTTTAATCCGCCCAGACCAGTCTCCTTCTCCTCTTTACTGTGTTTACTAGGCCCAGACCAGTTTCCTTCTCCTCTTTACTGTGTTTACTAGGCCCAGACCAGTTTCCTTCTCCTCTTTACTGTGTTTACTAGGCCTAGACCAGTTTCCTTCTCCTCTTTACTGTGTTTACTAGGCCCAGACCAGTTTCCTTCTCCTCTTTACTGTGTTTACTAGGCCCAGACCAGTTTCCCTCTCCTCTTTACGATGTTTACTAGGTCCAGACCAGTTTCCTTCTCCTCTTTACTATGTTTACTTGGTCCAGACCAGTCTCCTTCTCCTCTTTACTGTGTTTACTAGGTCCAGACCAGTTTCCTTCTCCTCTTTACTATGTTTACTTGGTCCAGACCAGTTTCCTTCTCCTCTTTACTGTGTTTACTAGGCCCAGACCAGTTTCCTTCTCCTCTTTACTGTGTTTACTAGGTCCAGACCAGTTTCCTTCTCCTCTTTACTATGTTTACTTGGTCCAGACCAGTTTCCTTCTCCTCTTTACTGTGTTTACGAGGTCCAGACCAGTCTCCTTCGCCTCTTTACTGTGTTTACTAGGTCCAAACCAGTACAGAGCTGGAGTCGCCTTCTCCTCTTTACTATGTTTACTAGGTCCAGACCAGTCTCCTTCGCCTCTTTACTGTGTTTACTAGGTCCAAACCAGTACAGGGCTGGAGTCTCCTTCTCCTCTTTACTGTGTTTACTAGGTCCAGACCAGTTTCCTTCTCCTCTTAACTGTGTTTACTAGGCCCAGACCAGTTTCCTTCTCCTATTTACTGTGTTTACTAGGTCCAGACCAGTTTCCTTCTCCTCTTTACTGTGTTTACTAGGTCCAGACCAGTACAGGGCTGGAGTCTCCTTCTCCTCTTTACTGTGTTTACTAGGCCCAGACCAGTTTCCTTCTCCTCTTTACTGTGTTTACTAGGCCCAGACCAGTTTCCTTCTCCTCTTTACTGTGTTTACTAGGCCCAGACCAGTTTCCTTCTCCTCTTTACTGTGTTTACTAGGCCCAGACCAGTTTCCTTCTCCTCTTTACTGTGTTTACTAGGCCCAGACCAGTTTCCTTCTCCTCTTTACTGTGTTTACTAGGCCCACACCAGTTTCATTCTCCTTTTACTGTGTTTACTAGGCCCAGACCAGTTTCCTTCTCCTCTTTACTGTGTTTACTAGGCCCAGACCAGTTTCCTTCTCCTCTTTACTGTGTTTACTAGGTCCAGACCAGTTTCCTTCTCCTCTTTACTGTGTTTACTAGGTCCAGACCAGTACAGGGCTGGAGTCTCCTTCTCCTCTTTACTGTGTTTACTAGGCCCAGACCAGTTTCCTTCTCCTCTTTACTGTGTTTACTAGGCCCAGACCAGTTTCCTTCTCCTCTTTACTGTGTTTACTAGGCCCAGACCAGTTTCCTTCTCCTCTTTACTGTGTTTACTAGGCCCAGACCAGTTTCCTTCTCCTCTTTACTGTGTTTACTAGGCCCAGACCAGTTTCCTTCTCCTCTTTACTGTGTTTACTAGGCCCAGACCAGTTTCTGTGTTTACTGTGTTTACTAGAAACCAGTTTCCTTCTCCTCTTTACTGTGTTTACTAGGCCCAAACCAGTTTCCTTCTCCTCTTTACTGTGTTTACTCCGCCCAGACCAGTTTCCTTCTCCTCTTCATTGTGTTTACTAGGCCCAGACCAGTTTCCTTCTCCTCTTTACTGTGTTTACTAGGCCTAGACCAGTTTCCTTCTCCTCTTTACTGTGTTTACTAGGCCCAGACCAGTTTCCTTCTCCTCTTTACTGTGTTTACTAGGCCCAGACCAGTTTCCCTCTCCTCTTTACTGTGTTTACTATGTCCAGACCAGTTTCCTTCTCCTCTTTACTGTGTTTACTAGGCCCAAACCAGTACGGGGCTGGAGTTTCCTTCTCCTCTTTACTGTGTTTACTAGGCCCAGACCAGTACAGGGCTGGAGTTTCCTTCTCCTCTTTACTGTGTTTAATCCGCCCAGACCAGTTTCCTTCTCCTCTTTACTGTGTTTAATCCGCCCAGACCAGTTTCCTTCTCCTCTTTACTGTGTTTACTAGGCCCAGACCAGTTTCCTTTTCCTCTTTACTGTGTTTACTAGGCCTAGAACAGTTTCCTTCTCCTCTTTACTGTGTTTAATCCGCCCAGACCAGTTTCCTTCTCCTCTTTACTGTGTTTAATCCGCTCCAGACCAGTTTCCTTCTCCTCTTTACTGTGTTTAATCCGCCCAGACCAGTCTCCTTCTCCTCTTTACTGTGTTTACTAGGCCCAGACCAGTTTCCTTCTCCTCTTCACTGTGATTACTAGGCCCAGACCAGTTTCCTTCTCCTCTTTACTGTGTTTACTAGGCCCAGACCAGTTTCCTTCTCCTCTTTACTGTGTTTACTAGGCCCAGACCAGTTTCCTTCTCCTCTTTACTGTGTTTACTAGGTCCAGACCAGTTTCCTTCTCCTCTTTACTGTGTTTACTTGGTCCAGACCAGTTTCCTTCTCCTCTTTACTGTGTTTACTAGGCCCAGACCAGTTTCCTTCTCCTCTTTACTGTTTACTAGGTCCATACCAGTTTCCTTCTCCTCTTTACTATGTTTACTTGGTCCAGACCAGTCTCCTTCTCCTCTTTACTGTGTTTACTAGGCCTAGACCAGTTTCCTTCTCCTCTTTACTGTGTTTACTAGGCCCAGACCAGTTTCCTTCTCCTCTTTACTGTGTTTACTAGGCCCAGACCAGTTTCCCTCTCCTCTTTACGATGTTTACTAGGTCCATACCAGTTTCCTTCTCCTCTTTACTATGTTTACTTGGTCCAGACCAGTCTCCTTCTCCTCTTTACTGTGTTTACTAGGTCCAGACCAGTTTCCTTCTCCTCTTTACTATGTTTACTTGGTCCAGACCAGTTTCCTTCTCCTCTTTACTGTGTTTACTAGGCCCAGACCAGTTTCCTTCTCCTCTTTACGATGTTTACTAGGTCCAGACCAGTTTCCTTCTCCTCTTTACTATGTTTACTTGGTCCAGACCAGTTTCCTTCTCCTCTTTACTGTGTTTACGAGGTCCAGACCAGTCTCCTTCGCCTCTTTACTGTGTTTACTAGGTCCAAACCAGTACAGAGCTGGAGTCGCCTTCTCCTCTTTACTATGTTTACTAGGTCCAGACCAGTTTCCTTCTCCTTTGTACTGTGTTTACTAGGTCCAGACCAGTCTCCTTCTCCTCTTAACTGTGTTTACTAGGCCCAGACCAGTTTCCTTCTCCTATTTACTGTGTTTACTAGGTCCAGACCAGTTTCCTTCTCCTTTGTACTGTGTTTACTAGGTCCAGACCAGTCTCCTTCTCCTCTTAACTGTGTTTACTAGGCCCAGACCAGTTTCCTTCTCCTATTTACTGTGTTTACTAGGTCCAGACCAGTTTCCTTCTCCTCTTTACTGTGTTTACTAGGTCCAGACCAGTACAGGGCTGGAGTCTCCTTCTCCTCTTTACTGTGTTTACTAGGCCCAGACCAGTTTCCTTCTCCTCTTTACTGTGTTTACTAGGCCCAGACCAGTTTCCTTCTCCTCTAATACTGTGTTTACTAAGCCCAGACCAGTTTCCTTCTCCACTTTACTGTGTTTACTAGGCCCAGACCAGTTTCCTTCGCCTCTTTACTGTGTTTACTAGGCCCAGACCAGTTTCATTCTCCTCTTTAATGTGTTTACTAGGCCCAAACCAGTACGGGGCTGGAGTTTCCTTCTCCTCTTTACTGTGTTTACTAGGCCCAGACCAGTACAGGGCTGGAGTTTCCTTCTCCTCTTTACTGTGTTTACTAGGTCCAGACCAGTTTCCTTCTCCTCTTTACTATGTTTACTTGGTCCAGACCAGTTTCCTTCTCCTCTTTACTGTGTTTACTAGGCTCAGACCAGTGCAGGGCTGGGGTTTCCTTCTCCTCTTTACTGTGTTTAATCCGCCCAGACCAGTTTCCTTCTCCTCTTTACTGTGTTTACTAGGCCCAGACCAGTTTCCTTCTCCTCTTTACTGTGTTTACTAGGCCCAGACCAGTTTCCTTCTCCTCTTTACTGTGTTTACTAGGCCCACACCAGTTTCCTTCTCCTCTTTACTGTGTTTACTAGGCCCAGACCAGTTTCCTTCTCCTCTTTACTGTGTGTACTAGGCCCAAACCAGTTTCCTTCTCCTCTTTACTGTGTTTACTACGCCCAGACCAGTTTCCTTCTCCTCTTTACTGTGTTTAATCCTTCCTTCTCCTCTTTACTGTGTTTACTAGGCCCAGACCAGTTTCCTTCTCCTCTTCACTGTGATTACTAGGCCCAGACCAGTTTCCTTCTCCTCTTTACTGTGTTTACTAGGCCTAGACCAGTTTCCTTCTCCTCTTTACTGTGTTTACTAGGCCCAGACCAGTTTCCTTCTCCTCTTTACTGTGTTTACTAGGCCCAGACCAGTGACCCTCTCCTCTTTACGATGTTTACTAGGTCCAGACCAGTTTCCTTCTCCTCTTTACTATGTTTACTTGGTCCAGACCAGTTTCCTTCTCCTCTTTACTGTGTTTACTAGGTCCAGACCAGTTTCCTTCTCCTCTTTACTATGTTTACTTGGTCCAGACCAGTTTCCTTCTCCTCTTTACTGTGTTTACTAGCCCAGACCAGTTTCCTTCTCCTCTTTACGATGTTTACTAGGTCCAGACCAGTTTCCTTCTCCTCTTTACTGTGTTTACGAGGTCCAGACCAGTCTCCTTCGCCTCTTTACTGTGTTTACTAGGTCCAAACCAGTACAGAGCTGGAGTCGCCTTCTCCTCTTTACTGTGTTTACTAGGTCCAGACCAGTTTCCTTCTCCTTTGTACTGTGTTTACTAGGTCCAGACCAGTCTCCTTCTCCTCTTAACTGTGTTTACTAGGCTCAGACCAATTTCCTTCTCCTATTTACTGTGTTTACTAGGTCCAGACCAGTTTCCTTCTCCTCTTTACTGTGTTTACTAGGTCCAGACCAGTACAGGGCTGGAGTCTCCTTCTCCTCTTTACTGTGTTTACTAGGCCCAGACCAGTTTCCTTCTCCTCTTTACTGTGTTTACTAGGCCCAGACCAGTTTCCTTCTCCTCTTTACTGTGTTTACTAGGCCCAGACCAGTTTCCTTCTCCACTTTACTGTGTTTACTAGGCCCAGACCAGTTTCCTTCTCCTCTTTACTGTGTTTACTAGGCCCAGACCAGTTTCCTTCTCCTCTTTACTGTGTTTACTAGGCCCACACCAGTTTCCTTCTCCTCTTTACTGTGTTTACTAGGCCCAGACCAGTTTCCTTCTCCTCTTTACTGTGTTTACTAGGCCCAAACCAGTTTCCTTCTCCTCTTTACTGTGTTTACTAGGCCCAGACCAGTTTCCCTCTCCTCTTTACTGTGTTTACTAGGACCAGACCAGTTTCCTTCTCCTCTTCACTGTGTTTACTAGGTCCAGACCAGTACAGGGCTGGAGTCTCCTTCTCCTCTTTACTGTGTTTACTAGGTCCAGACCAGTTTCCTTCTCCTTTGTACTGTGTTTACTAGGTCCAGACCAGTCTCCTTCTCCTCTTAACTGTGTTTACTAGGCTCAGACCAATTTCCTTCTCCTATTTACTGTGTTTACTAGGTCCAGACCAGTTTCCTTCTCCTCTTTACTGTGTTTACTAGGTCCAGACCAGTACAGGGCTGGAGTCTCCTTCTCCTCTTTACTGTGTTTACTAGGCCCAGACCAGTACAGGGCTGGAGTTTCCTTCTCCTCTTTACTGTGTTTACTAGGTCCAGACCAGTACAGGGCTGGGGTTTCCTTCTCCTCTTTACTTTGTTTAATCCGCCCAGACCAGTTTCCTTCTCCTCTTTACTGTGTTTACTAGGCCCAGACCAGTTTCCTTCTCCTCTTTACTGTGTTTACTAGGCCCAGACCAGTTTCCTTCTCCTCTTTACTGTGTTTACTAGGCCCAGACCAGTTTCCTTCTCCTCTTTACTGTGTTTACTAGGCCCAGACCAGTTTCCTTCTCCTCTTTACTGTGTTTACTAGGCCCAAACAAGTTTCCTTCTCCTCTTTACTGTGTTTACTAGGCCCAGACCAGTTTCCCTCTCCTCTTTACTGTGTTTACTAGGACCAGACCAGTTTCCTTCTCCTCTTCACTGTGTTTACTAGGTCCAGACCAATACAGGGCTGGAGTCTCCTTCTCCTCTTTACTGTGTTTACTAGGCCCAGACCAGTTTCCTTCTCCTCTTTACTGTGTTTACTAGGCCCAGACCAGTTTCCTTCTCCTCTTTACTGTGTTTACTAGGCCCAGACCAGTTTCCTTCTCCACTTTACTGTGTTTACTAGGCCCAGACCAGTTTCCTTCTCCTCTTTACTGTGTTTACTAGGCCCAGACCAGTTTCCTTCTCCTCTTTACTGTGTTTACTAGGCCCACACCAGTTTCCTTCTCCTCTTTACTGTGTTTACTAGGCCCAGACCAGTTTCCTTCTCCTCTTTACTGTGTTTACTAGGCCCAAACCAGTTTCCTTCTCCTCTTTACTGTGTTTACTAGGCCCAGACCAGTTTCCCTCTCCTCTTTACTGTGTTTACTAGGACCAGACCAGTTTCCTTCTCCTCTTCACTGTGTTTACTAGGTCCAGACCAGTACAGGGCTGGAGTCTCCTTCTCCTCTTTACTATGTTTACTTGGTCCAGACCAGTCTCCTTCTCCTCTTTACTGTGTTTACTAGGTCCAGACCAGTTTCCTTCTCCTTTTTACTGTGTTTACTAGGTCCAGACCAGTCTCCTTCTCCTATTAACTGTGTTTACTAGGCCCAGACCAGTTTCCTTCTCCTATTTACTGTGTTTACTAGGTCCAGACCAGTTTCCTTCTCCTCTTTACTGTGTTTACAAGGTCCAGACCAATACAGGGCTGGAGTCTCCTTCTCCTCTTTACTGTGTTTACTAGGCCCAGACCAGTTTCCTTCTCCTCTTTACTGTGTTTACTAGGCCCAGACCAGTTTCCTTCTCCTCTTTACTGTGTTTACTAGGCCCAAACCAGTACGGGGCTGGAGTTTCCTTCTCCTCTTTACTGTGTTTACTAGGCCCAGACCAGTACAGGGCTGGAGTTTCCTTCTCCTCTTTACTGTGTTTACTTGGTCCAGACCAGTTTCCTTCTCCTCTTTACTGTGTTTACTAGGCTCAGACCAGTACAGGGCTGGGGTTTCCTTCTCCTCTTTACTGTGTTTAATCCGCCCAGACCAGTTTCCTTCTCCTCTTTACTGTGTTTACTAGGCCCAGACCAGTTTCCTTCTCCTCTTTACTGTGTTTACTAGGCCCAGACCAGTTTCCTTCTCCTCTTTACTGTGTTTACTAGGCCCACACCAGTTTCCTTCTCCTCTTTACTGTGTTTACTAGGCCCAGACCAGTTTCCTTCTCCTCTTTACTGTGTTTACTAGGCCCAAACCAGTTTCCTTCTCCTCTTTACTGTGTTTACTAGGCCCAGACCAGTTTCCCTCTCCTCTTTACTGTGTTTACTAGGACCAGACCAGTTTCCTTCTCCTCTTCACTGTGTTTACTAGGTCCAGACCAGTACAGGGCTGGAGTCTCCTTCTCCTCTTTACTATGTTTACTTGGTCCAGACCAGTCTCCTTCTCCTCTTTACTGTGTTTACTAGGTCCAGACCAGTTTTCTTCTCCTTTTTACTGTGTTTACTAGGTCCAGACCAGTCTCCTTCTCCTATTAACTGTGTTTACTAGGCCCAGACCAGTTTCCTTCTCCTATTTACTGTGTTTACTAGGTCCAGACCAGTTTCCTTCTCCTCTTTACTGTGTTTACAAGGTCCAGACCAATACAGGGCTGGAGTCTCCTTCTCCTCTTTACTGTGTTTACTAGGCCCACACCAGTTTCCTTTCTCCTATTTACTGTGTTTACTAGGCCCAGACCAGTTTCCTTCTCCTCTTTACTGTGTTTACTAGGCCCAGACCAGTTTCCTTCTCCTCTTTACTGTGTTTACTAGGCCCAGACCAGTTTCCTTCTCCTATTTACTGTGTTTACTAGGTCCACACCAGTTTCCTTCTCCTCTTTACTGTGTTTACTAGGCCCAGACCAGTTTCCTTCTCCTCTTTACTGTGTTTACTAGGCCCAAACCAGTTTCCTTCTCCTCTTTACTGTGTTTACTAGGCCCAGACCAGTTTCCCTCTCCTCTTTACTGTGTTTACTAGGCCCAGACCAGTTTCCTTCTCCTCTTTACTGTGTTTACTAGGTCCAGACCAGTACAGGGCTGGAGTCTCCTTCTCCTCTTTACTATGTTTACTTGGTCGAGACCAGTTTCCTTCTCCTCTTTACTGTGTTTACTAGGCCCAGACCAGTTTCCTTCTCCTCTTTACAATGTTTACTAGGTCCAGACCAGTCTCCTTCGCCTCTTTACTGTGTTTACTAGGTCCAAACCAGTACAGGGCTGGAGTCTCTTTCTTCTCTTTACTGTGTTTACCAGGTCCAGACCAGTTTCCTTCTCCTTTTTACTGTGTTTACTAGGTCCAGACCAGTCTCCTTCTCCTATTAACTGTGTTTACTAGGCCCAGACCAGTTTCCTTCTCCTATTTACTGTGTTTACTAGGTCCAGACCAGTTTCCTTCTCCTCTTTACTGTGTTTACTAGGCCCAGACCAGTTTCCCTCTCCTCTTTACTGTGTTTACTAGGTCCAGACCAGTTTCCTTCTCCTCTTTACTGTGTTTACTAGGCCCAAACCAGTACAGGGCTGGAGTTTCCTTCTCCTCTTTACTGTGTTTACTAGGCCCAGACCAGTTTCCTTCTCCTCTTTACTGTGTTTACTAGGCCCAAACCAGTACAGGGCTGGAGTTTCCTTCTCCTCTTTACTGTGTTTACTAGGTCCAGACCAGTTTCCTTCTCCTCTTTACTGTGTTTACTAGGCCCAGACCAGTTTCCTTCTCCTCTTTACTGTGTTTACTAGGCCCAAACCAGTACAGGGCTGGAGTTTCCTTCTCCTCTTTACTGTGTTTACTAGGTCCAGACCAGTTTCCTTCTCCTCTTTACTGTGTTTACTAGGCCCAAACCAGTACAGGGCTGGAGTTTCCTTCTCCTCTTTACTGTGTTTACTAGGCCCAGACCAGTACAGGGCTGGGGTTTCCTTCTCCTCTTTACTGTGTTTAATCCGCCCAGACCAGTTTCTTTCTCCTCTTTACTGTGTTTACTAGGCCCAGACCAGTTTCCTTCTCCTATTTACTGTGTTTACTAGGCCCACACCAGTTTCCTTCTCCTCTTTACTGTGTTTACTAGGCCCAGACCAGTTTCCTTCTCCTCTTTACTGTGTTTACTAGGCCCAAACCAGTTTCCTTCTCCTCTTTACTGTGTTTACTAGGCCCAGACCAGTTTCCTTCTCCTCTTTACTGTGTTTACTACGCCCAGACCAGTTTCCCTCTCCTCTTTACTGTGTTTACTAGGTCCAGACCAGTTTCCTTCTCCTCTTTACTGTGTTTACTAGGCCCAAACCAGTACAGGGCTGGAGTTTCCTTCTCCTCTTTACTGTGTTTACTAGGTCCAGACCAGTTTCCTTCTCCTCTTTACTGTGTTTACTAGGCCCAAACCAGTACAGGGCTGGAGTTTCCTTCTCCTCTTTACTGTGTTTACTAGGCCCAGACCAGTACAGGGCTGGGGTTTCCTTCTCCTCTTTACTGTGTTTAATCCGCCCAGACCAGTTTCCTTCTCCTCTTTACTGTGTTTACTAGGCCCAGACCAGTTTCCTTCTCCTATTTACTGTGTTTACTAGGCCCACACCAGTTTCCTTCTCCTCTTTACTGTGTTTACTAGGCCCAGACCAGTTTCCTTCTCCTCTTTACTGTGTTTACTAGGCCCAGACCAGTTTCCCTCTCCTCTTTACTGTGTTTACTAGGTCCAGACCAGTTTCCTTCTCCTCTTTACTGTGTTTACTAGGCCCAAACCAGACCAGTTTCCTTCTCCTCTTTACTGTGTTTACTAGGCCCAAACCAGTACGGGGCTGGAGTTTCCTTCTCCTCTTTACTGTGTTTACTAGGCCCAGACCAGTTTCCCTCTCCTCTTTACGATGTTTACAAGGTCCAGACCAGTTTCCTTCTCCTCTTTACTATGTTTACTTGGTCCAGACCAGTCTCCTTCTTCTCTTTACTGTGTTTACTAGGTCCAGACCAGTTTCCTTCTCCTCTTTACTATGTTTACTTGGTCCAGACCAGTTTCCTTCTCCTCTTTACTGTGTTTACTCCAGACCAGTCTCCTTCTCCTCTTTACTTTGTTTACTACGTCCAGACCAGTTTCCTTCTCCTATTTACTGTGTTTACTAGGTCCAGACCAGTTTCCTTCTCCTCTTTACTGTGTTTACTAGGTCCAGACCAGTACAGGGCTGGAGTCTCCTTCTCCTCTTTACTGTGTTTACTAGGCCCAGACCAGTTTCCTTCTCCTCTTTACTGTGTTTACTAGGCCCAGACCAGTTTCCTTCTCCTCTTTACTGTGTTTACTAGGCCCAGACCAGTTTCCTTCTCCTCTTTACTGTGTTTACTAGGCCCAGACCAGTTTCCTTCTCCTCTTTACTGTGTTTACTAGGCCCAGACCAGTTTCCTTCTCCTCTTTACTGTGTTTACTAGGCCCAGACCAGTTTCCTTCTCCTCTTTACTATGTTTACTAGGCCCAAACCAGTACGGGGCTGGAGTTTCCTTCTCCTCTTTACTGTGTTTACTAGGCCCAGACCAGTACAGGGCTGGGGTTTCCTTCTCCTCTTTACTGTGTTTAATCCGCCCAGACCAGTTTCCTTCTCCTCTTTACTGTGTTTACTAGGCCCAGACCAGTTTCCTTCTCCACTTAACAATGTTTACTAGGTCCAGACCAGTTTCCTTCTCCTCTTTACTGTGTTTACGAGGTCCAGACCAGTCTCCTTCGCCTCTTTACTGTGTTTACTAGGTCCAAACCAGTACAGGGCTGGAGTCTCCTTCTTCTCTTTACTGTGTTTACTAGGTCCAGACCAGTTTCCTTCTCCTTTTTACTGTGTTTACTAGGTCCAGACCAGTCTCCTTCTCCTCTTTACTGTGTTTACTAGGCCTAGACCAGTTTCCTTCTCCTCTTTACTGTGTTTACTAGGCCCAGACCAGTTTCCTTCTCCTCTTTACTGTGTTTACTAGGCCCAGACCAGTTTCCTTCTCCTCTTTACTGTGTTTACTAGGCCCAGACCAGTTTCCTTCTCCTCTTTACTGTGTTTACCTGGTCCAGACCAGTTTCCTTCTCCTCTTTACTATGTTTACTTGGTCCAGACCAGTCTCCTTCTCCTCTTTACTGTGTTTACTAGGTCCAGACCAGTTTCCCTCTCCTCTTTACTGTGTTTACTAGGCCCAGACCAGTTTCCTTCTCCTCTTTACTGTGTTTACTAGGTCCAGACCAGTTTCCTTCTCCTTTTTACTGTGTTTACTAGGTCCAGACCAGTCTCCTTCTCCTCTTTACTGTGTTTACTAGGCCCAGACCAGTTTCCTTCTCCTCTTTACTGTGTTTACTAGGCCCAGACCAGTTTCCTTCTCCTCTTTACTGTGTTTACTAGGCCCAGACCAGTTTCCTTCTCCTCTTTACTGTGTTTACTAGGCCCAGACCAGTTTCCTTCTCCTCTTTACTGTGTTTACTAGGCCCAGACCAGTTTCCTTCTCCTCTTTACTGTGTTTACTAGGCCCAAACCAGTACGGG
The DNA here is from genome assembly GCF_021184085.1 of Oncorhynchus gorbuscha. Taxonomy (NCBI): domain Eukaryota; kingdom Metazoa; phylum Chordata; class Actinopteri; order Salmoniformes; family Salmonidae; genus Oncorhynchus; species Oncorhynchus gorbuscha. The sequence goes on along the minus strand of NC_060177.1, from coordinate 12,836,939 downwards.
GCTGGAGTTTCCTTCTCCTCTTTACTGTGTTTACTAGGCCCAGACCAGTACAGGGCTTTTCCTTCTCCTCTTTACTGTGTTTACTCCGCCCAGACCAGTTTCCTTCTCCTCTTTACTGTGTTTACTAGGCCCAGACCAGTTTCCTTCTCCTCTTTACTGTGTTTACTAGGTCCAGACCAGTTTCCTTCTCCTCTTTACTGTGTTTACGAGGTCCAGACCAGTCTCCTTCGCCTCTTTACTGTGTTTACTAGGTCCAAACCAGTACAGGGCTGGAGTCTCCTTCTTCTCTTTACTGTGTTTACTAGGTCCAGACCAGTTTCCTTCTCCTCTTTACTGTGTTTACTAGGTCCAGACCAGTTTCCTTCTCCTCTTTACTGTGTTTACTAGGCCAGACCAGTTTCCTTCTCCTCTTTACTGTGTTTACTAGGCCCAGACCAGTTTCCTTCTCCTCTTTACTGTGTTTACTAGGCCCAGACCAGTTTCCTTCTCCTCTTTACTGTGTTTACTAGGCCCAGACCAGTTTCCTTCTCCTCTTTACTGTGTTTACTAGGCCCAGACCAGTTTCCTTCTCCTATTTACTGTGTTTACTAGGTCCACACCAGTTTCCTTCTCCTCTTTACTGTGTTTACTAGGCCCAGACCAGTTTCCTTCTCCTCTTTACTGTGTTTACTAGGCCCAAACCAGTTTCCTTCTCCTCTTTACTGTGTTTACTAGGCCCAGACCAGTTTCCCTCTCCTCTTTACTGTGTTTACTAGGCCCAGACCAGTTTCCTTCTCCTCTTTACTGTGTTTACTAGGTCCAGACCAGTTGGAGTCTCCTTCTCCTCTTTACTGTGTTTACTAGGTCCAGACCAGTTTCCTTCTCCTCTTTACTGTGTTTACTAGGCCCAGACCAGTTTCCTTCTCCTCTTTACAATGTTTACTAGGTCCAGACCAGTCTCCTTCTCCTTTTACTGTGTTTACTAGGTCCAAACCAGTACAGGGCTGGAGTCTCCTTCTCCTCTTTACTGTGTTTACTAGGTCCAGACCAGTTTCCTTCTCCTTTTACTGTGTTTACTAGGTCCAGACCAGTCTCCTTCTCCTCTTAACTGTGTTTACTAGGCCCAGACCAGTTTCCTTCTCCTCTTTACTGTGTTTACTAGGTCCAGACCAGTTTCCTTCTCCTCTTTACTGTGTTTACTAGGCCCAGACCAGTTTCCTTCTCCTCTTTACTGTGTTTACTAGGTCCAGACCAGTTTCCTTCTCCTCTTTACTGTGTTTACTAGGCCCAAACCAGTACAGGGCTGGAGTTTCCTTCTCCTCTTTACTGTGTTTACTAGGCCCAGACCAGTTTCCTTCTCCTCTTTACTGTGTTTACTAGGCCCAAACCAGACCAGTTTCCTTCTCCTCTTTACTGTGTTTACTAGGTCCAGACCAGTTTCCTTCTCCTCTTTACTGTGTTTACTAGGCCCAGACCAGTTTCCTTCTCCTCTTTACTGTGTTTACTAGGCCCAGTACAGGGCTGGAGTTTCCTTCTCCTCTTTACTGTGTTTACTAGGTCCAGACCAGTTTCCTTCTCCTCTTTACTGTGTTTACTAGGCCCAAACCAGTACAGGGCTGGAGTTTCCTTCTCCTCTTTACTGTGTTTACTAGGCCCAGACCAGTTTCCTTCTCCTCTTTACTGTGTTTAATCCGCCCAGACCAGTTTCCTTCTCCTCTTTACTGTGTTTACTAGGCCCAGACCAGTTTCCTTCTCCTCTTTACTGTGTTTACTAGGCCCAGACCAGTTTCCTTCTCCTCTTTACTGTGTTTACTAGGTCCAGACCAGTTTCCTTCTCCTCTTTACTGTGTTTACTAGGCCCAAACCAGTACGGGGCTGGAGTTTCCTTCTCCTCTTTACTGTGTTTACTAGGCCCAGACCAGTTTCCCTCTCCTCTTTACGATGTTTACTAGGTCCAGACCAGTTTCCTTCTCCTCTTTACTATGTTTACTTGGTCCAGACCAGTCTCCTTCTTCTCTTTACTGTGTTTACTAGGTCCAGACCAGTTTCCTTCTCCTCTTTACTATGTTTACTTGGTCCAGACCAGTTTCCTTCTCCTCTTTACTGTGTTTACGAGGTCCAGACCAGTCTCCTTCGCCTCTTTACTTTGTTTACTACGTCCAGACCAGTTTCCTTCTCCTATTTACTGTGTTTACTAGGTCCAGACCAGTTTCCTTCTCCTCTTTACTGTGTTTACTAGGTCCAGACCAGTACAGGGCTGGAGTCTCCTTCTCCTCTTTACTGTGTTTACTAGGCCCAGACCAGTTTCCTTCTCCTCTTTACTGTGTTTACTAGGCCCAGACCAGTTTCCTTCTCCTCTTTACTGTGTTTACTAGGCCCAGACCAGTTTCCTTCTCCTCTTTACTGTGTTTACTAGGCCCAGACCAGTTTCCTTCTCCTCTTTACTGTGTTTACTAGGCCCAGACCAGTTTCCTTCTCCTCTTTACTGTGTTTACTAGGCCCAGACCAGTTTCCTTCTCCTCTTTACTGTGTTTACTAGGCCCAGACCAGTTGGAGTTTCCTTCTCCTCTTTACTGTGTTTACTAGGCCCAGACCAGTACAGGGCTGGGGTTTCCTTCTCCTCTTTACTGTGTTTACTAGGCCCAGACCAGTTTCCTTCTCCTCTTTACTGTGTTTACTAGGCCCAGACCAGTTTCCTTCTCCACTTAACAATGTTTACTAGGTCCAGACCAGTTTCCTTCTCCTCTTTACTGTGTTTACTAGTCCAGACCAGTTTCCTTCTCCTCTTTACTGTGTTTACTAGGTCCAAACCAGTACAGGGCTGGAGTCTCCTTCTCCTCTTTACTGTGTTTACTAGGTCCAGACCAGTTTCCTTCTCCTTTTTACTGTGTTTACTAGGTCCAGACCAGTTCCTTCTCCTCTTTACTGTGTTTACTAGGCCCAGACCAGTTTCCTTCTCCTCTTTACTGTGTTTACTAGGCCCAGACCAGTTTCCTTCTCCTCTTTACTGTGTTTACTAGGCCCAGACCAGTTTCCTTCTCCTCTTTACTGTGTTTACTAGGCCCAGACCAGTTTCCTTCTCCTCTTTACTGTGTTTACTGGTCCAGACCAGTTTCCTTCTCCTCTTTATGTGTTTACTAGGTCCAGACCAGTTTTCTTCTCCTCTTTACTGTGTTTACTAGGTCCAGACCAGTTTCCTTCTCCTCTTTACTGTGTTTACTAGGCCCAGACGAGTTTCCTTCTCCTCTTTACTGTGTTTACTAGGTCCAGACCAGTTTCCTTCTCCTCTTTACTGTGTTTACTAGGTCCAGACCAGTTTCCTTCTCCTCTTTACTGTGTTTACTAGGCCCAGACCAGTTTCCTTCTCCTCTTTACTGTGGCCCAGATCAGTTTCCTTTTTACTAGGCCCAGACCAGTTTCCTTCTCCTCTTTACTGTGTTTACTAGGCCCAGACCAGTTTCCTTCTCCTCTTTACTGTGTTTACTAGGCCCAGACCAGTTTCCTTCTCCTCTTTACTGTGTTTACTAGGTCTAGACCAGTACAGGGCTGGAGTCTCCTTCTCCTCTTTACTGTGTTTACTAGGCCCAGACCAGTACAGGGCTGGAGTCTCCTTCTCCTCTTTACTGTGTTTACTAGGCCCAGACCAGTTTCCTTCTCCTCTTTACTGTGTTTACTAGGCCCAGACCAGTTTCCTTCTCCTTAACAATGTTTACTAGGTCCAGACCAGTTTCCTTCTCCTCTTTACTGTGTTTACTCCAGACCAGTCCCTTCTCCTCTTTACTGTGTTTACTAGGTCCAAACCAGTACAGGGCTGGAGTCTCCTTCTCCTCTTTACTGTGTTTACTAGGTCCAGACCAGTTTCCTTCTCCTCTTTACTGTGTTTACTAGGTCCAGACCAGTCTCCTTCTCCTCTTTACTGTGTTTACTAGGCCCAGACCAGTTTCCTTCTCCTCTTTACTGTGTTTACTAGGCCCAGACCAGTTTCCTTCTCCTCTTTACTGTGTTTACTAGGCCCAGACCAGTTTCCTTCTCCTCTTTACTGTGTTTACTAGGCCCAGACCAGTTTCCTTCTCCTCTTTACTGTGTTTACTAGGTCCAGACCAGTTTCCTTCTCCTCTTTACTGTGTTTACTAGGTCCAGACCAGTCTCCTTCTCCTCTTTACTGTGTTTACTAGGTCCAGACCAGTTTCCTTCTCCTCTTTGTGTTTACTGTGTTTCCTTCTCCTCTTTACTGTGTTTACTAGGTCCAGACCAGTTTCCTTCTCCTTTTACTGTGTTTACTGGTGTTTACTAGTTTACTTGGTCCAGACCAGTTTCCTTCTCCTCTTTACTGTGTTTACTAGGTCCAGACCAGTTTCCTTCTCCTCTTTACTGTGTTTACTAGGCCCAGACCAGTTTCCTTCTCCTCTTTACTGTGTTTACTAGGTCCAGACCAGTTTCCTTCTCCTTTTTACTGTGTTTACTAGGTCCAGACCAGTCTCCTTCTCCTCTTTACTGTGACCAGTTTACTAGGCCTCCAGACCAGTTTCCTTCTCCTCTTTACTGTGTTTACTAGACCAGTTTCCTTCTCCTCTTTACTGTGTTTACTAGGCCAGACCAGTTTCCTTCTCCTCTTTACTGTGTTTACTAGGCCCAGACCAGTTTCCTTCTCCTCTTTACTGTGTTTACTAGGCCCAGACCAGTTTCCTTCTCCTCTTTACTGTGTTTACTAGGCCCAAACCAGACCAGGGCTTTTCCTTCTCCTCTTTACTGTGTTTACTAGGCCCAGACCAGTACAGGGCTGGAGTTTCCTTCTCCTCTTTACTGTGTTTACTAGGCCCAGACCAGTTTCCTTCTCCTCTTTACTGTGTTTACTAGGCCCAGACCAGTTTCCTTCTCCTCTTTACTGTGTTTACTAGGTCCAGACCAGTTTCCTTCTCCTCTTTACTGTGTTTACTACTGTGTTTACTAGGTCCAAACCAGTACAGGGCTGGAGTCTCCTTCTCCTCTTTACTGTGTTTACTAGGTCCAGACCAGTTTCCTTCTCCTTTTACTGTGTTTACTAGGTCCAGACCAGTCTCCTTCTCCTCTTTACTGTGTTTACTAGGCCCAGACCAGTTTCCTTCTCCTCTTTACTGTGTTTACTAGGCCCAGACCAGTTTCCTTCTCCTCTTTACTGTGTTTACTAGGCCCAGACCAGTTTCCTTCTCCTCTTTACTGTGTTTACTAGGCCCAGACCAGTTTCCTTCTCCTCTTTACTGTGTTTACTAGGCCCAGACCAGTTTCCTTCTCCTCTTTACTGTGTTTACTAGGTCCAGACCAGTTTCTCCTTCTCCTCTTTACTGTGTTTACTAGGTCCAGACCAGTTTCCCTCTCCTCTTTACTGTGTTTACTAGGCCCAGACCAGTTTCCTTCTCCTCTTTACTGTGTTTACTAGGTCCAGACCAGTTTCCTTCTCCTTTTTACTGTGTTTACTAGGTCCAGACCAGTCTCCTTCTCCTCTTTACTGTGTTTACTAGGCCTAGACCAGTTTCCTTCTCCTCTTTACTGTGTTTACTAGGCCCAGATCAGTTTCCTTCTCCTCTTTACTGTGTTTACTAGGCCCAGACCAGTTTCCTTCTCCTCTTTACTGTGTTTACTAGGCCCAGACCAGTTTCCTTCTCCTCTTTACTGTGTTTACTAGGCCCAGACCAGTTTCCTTCTCCTCTTTACTGTGTTTACTAGGCCCAGACCAGTTTCCTTCTCCTCTTTACTGTGTTTACCTGGTCCAGACCAGTTTCCTTCTCCTCTTTACTATGTTTACTTGGTCCAGACCAGTCTCCTTCTCCTCTTTACTGTGTTTACTAGGTCCAGACCAGTTTCCCTCTCCTTTTTACTGTGTTTACTAGGTCCAGACCAGTCTCCTTCTCCTATTAACTGTGTTTACTAGGCCCAGACCAGTTTCCTTCTCCTATTTACTGTGTTTACTAGGCCCAGACCAGTTTCCTTCTCCTCTTTACTGTGTTTACTAGGCCCAGACCAGTTTCCTTCTCCTCTTTACTGTGTTTACTAGGTCCAGACCAGTTTCCTTCTCCTTTTTACTGTGTTTACTAGGTCCAGACCAGTCTCCTTCTCCTCTTTACTGTGTTTACTAGGCCTAGACCAGTTTCCTTCTCCTCTTTACTGTGTTTACTAGGCCCAGACCAGTTTCCTTCTCCTTTTTACTGTGTTTACTAGGTCCAGACCAGTCTCCATCTCCTCTTTACTGTGTTTACTAGGTCCAGACCAGTTTCCCTCTCCTCTTTACTGTGTTTACTAGGCCCAGACCAGTTTCCTTCTCCTCTTTACTGTGTTTACTAGGTCCAGACCAGTTTCCTTCTCCTTTTTACTGTGTTTACTAGGTCCAGACCAGTCTCCTTCTCCTCTTTACTGTGTTTACTAGGCCTAAACCAGTTTCCTTCTCCTCTTTACTGTGTTTACTAGGCCGAGACCAGTTTCCTTCTCCTCTTTACTGTGTTTACTAGGCCCAGACCAGTTTCCTTCTCCTCTTTACTGTGTTTACTAGGCCCAGACCAGTTTCCTTCTCCTCTTTACTGTGTTTACTTTTCCTTCTCCTCTTTACTGTGTTTACTAGGCCCAGACCAGTTTCCTTCTCCTCTTTACTGTGTTTACTAGGTCCAGACCAGTTTCCTTCTCCTCTTTACTGTGTTTACGAGGTCCAGACCAGTCTCCTTCTCCTCTTTACTGTGTTTACTAGGTCCAAACCAGTACAGGGCTGGAGTCTCCTTCTCCTCTTTACTGTGTTTACTAGGTCCAGACCAGTTTCCTTCTCCTTTTTACTGTGTTTACTGGGTCCAGACCAGTCTCCTTCTCCTCTTAACTGTGTTTACTAGGCCTAGACCAGTTTCCTTCTCCTATTTACTGTGTTTACTAGGTCCAGACCAGTTTCCTTATCCTCTTTACTGTGTTTACTAGGTCCAAACCAGTACAGGGCTGGAGTCTCCTTCTTCTCTTTACTGTGTTTACTAGGTCCAGACCAGTTTCCTTCTCCTCTTACCTGTGTTTACTTGGCCCAGACCAGTTTCCTTCTCCTATTTACTGTGTTTACTAGGTCCAAACCAGTTTCCTTCTCCTCTTTACTGTGTTTACTAGGCCCAGACCAGTTTCCTTCTCCTCTTTACTGTGTTTACTAGGCCCAGACCAGTTTCCTTCTCCTCTTTACTGTGTTTACTAGGCCCAGACCAGTTTCCTTCTCCTCTTTACTATGTTTAGTAGGTCCAGACCAGTTTCCTTCTCCTCTTTACTGTGTTTACTAGGCCCAGACCAGTTTCCTTCTCCTCTTTACTATGTTTACTAGGTCCAGACCAGTTTCCTTCTCCTCTTTACTGTGTTTACTAGGCCCAGACCAGTTTCCTTCTCCTCTTTACTATGTTTAGTAGGTCCAGACCAGTTTCCTTCTCCTCTTTACTGTGTTTACTAGGCCCAGACCAGTTTCCTTCTCCTCTTTACTATGTTTACTAGGCCCAGACCAGTTTCCTTCTCCTCTTTACGATGTTTACTAGGTCCAGACCAGTACAGGGCTGGAGTCTCCTTCTCCTCTTTACTGTGTTTACTAGGCCCAGACCAGTTTCCTTCTCCTCTTTACATTTACTATGTTTACTAGGCCCAGACCAGTTTCCTTCTCCTCTTTACTGTGTTTACTAGGTCCATACCAGTTTCCTTCTCCTCTTTACTATGTTTACTAGGTCCAGACCAGTTTCCTTCTCCTCTTTATGTGTTTACTAGGCCCAGACCAGTTTCCTTCTCCTCTTTACTGTGTTTACTAGGCCCAGACCAGTTTCCTTCTCCTCTTTACTATGTTTACTAGGTCCAGACCAGTTTCCTTCTCCTCTTTACTAGGCCCAGACCAGTCTCCTTCTCCTCTTTACTGTGTTTACTAGGCCCAGACCAGTTTCCTTCTCCTCTTTACTGTGTTTACTAGGTCCAGACCAGTTTCCTTCTCCTCTTTATGTGTTTACTAGGCCCAGACCAGTCTCCTTCTCCTCTTTACTGTGTTTACTAGGCCCAGACCAGTTTCCTTCTCCTCTTTACTGTGTTTACTAGGCCCAGACCAGTTTCCTTCTCCTCTTTACTGTGTTTACTAGGCCCAGACCAGTTTCCTTCTCCTCTTTACTGTGTTTACTAGGCCCAGACCAGTTTCCTTCTCCTCTTTACTGTGTTTACTAGGTCCAGACCAGTTTCCTTCTCCTCTTTACTGTGTTTACTAGGCCCAGACCAATTTCCTTCTCCTCTTTACTATGTTTAGTAGGTCCAGACCAGTTTCCTTCTCCTCTTTACTGTGTTTACTAGGCCCAGACCAGTTTCCTTCTCCTCTTTACTATGTTTAGTAGGTCCAGACCAGTTTCCTTCTCCTCTTTATGTGTTTACTAGGCCCAGACCAGTTTCCTTCTCCTCTTTACTGTGTTTACTAGGCCCAGACCAGTTTCCTTCTCCTCTTTACTGTGTTTACTAGGTCCAGACCAGTTTCCTTCTCCTCTTTACTGTGTTTACTAGGTCCAGACCAGTTTCCTTCTCCTCTTTACTGTGTTTACTAGGCCCAGACCAGTTTCCTTCTCCTCTTTACTGTGTTTACTAGGCCCAGACCAGTTTCCTTCTCCTCTTTACTATGTTTACTAGGTCCAGACCAGTTTCCTTCTCCTCTTTATGTGTTTACTAGGCCCAGACCAGTCTCCTTCTCCTCTTTACTGTGTTTACTAGGCCCAGACCAGTTTCCTTCTCCTCTTTACGGTGTTTACTAGGTCCAGACCAGTTTCCTTCTCCTCTTTACTGTGTTTACTAGGCCCAGACCAGTCTCCTTCTCCTCTTTACTGTGTTTACTAGGCCCAGACCAGTTTCCTTCTCCTCTTTACTGTGTTTACTAGGCCCAGACCAGTTTCCTTCTCCTCTTTACTATGTTTACTAGGCCCAGACCAGTTTCCTTCTCCTCTTTACTGTGTTTACTAGGTCCAGACCAGTACAGGGCTGGAGTCTCCTTCTCCTCTTTACTGTGTTTACTAGGCCCAGACCAGTTTCCTTCTCCTCTTTACTTTGTTTTTACTAGGCCCAGACCAGTTTCCTTCTCCTCTTTACTGTGTTTACTAGGTCCAGACCAGTTTCCTTCTCCTCTTTACTGTGTTTACTAGGTCCAGACCAGTTTCCTTCTCCTCTTTACTGTGTTTACTAGGCCCAGACCAGTTTCCTTCTCCTCTTTACTGTGTTTACTAGGCCCAGACCAGTTTCCTTCTCCTCTTTACTATGTTTACTAGGTCCAGACCAGTTTCCTTCTCCTCTTTATGTGTTTACTAGGCCCAGACCAGTCTCCTTCTCCTCTTTACTGTGTTTACTAGGCCCAGACCAGTTTCCTTCTCCTCTTTACTATGTTTACTAGGTCCAGACCAGTTTCCTTCTCCTCTTTATGTGTTTACTAGGCCCAGACCAGTCTCCTTCTCCTCTTTACTGTGTTTACTAGGCCCAGACCAGTTTCCTTCTCCTCTTTACTGTGTTTACTAGGCCCAGACCAGTTTCCTTCTCCTCTTTACTATGTTTACTAGGCCCAGACCAGTTTCCTTCTCCTCTTTACGATGTTTACTAGATCCAGACCAGTACAGGGCTGGAGTCTCCTTCTCCTCTTTACTGTGTTTACTAGGCCCAGACCAGTTTCCTTCTCCTCTTTACATTTACTATGTTTACTAGGCCCAGACCAGTTTCCTTCTCCTCTTTACTGTGTTTACGATGTCCAGACCAGTTTCCTTCTCCTCTTTACTGTGTTTACTAGGTCCAAACCAGTACAGGGCTGGAGTCTCCTTCTCCTCTTTACTATGTTTACTAGGCCCAGACCAGTTTCCTTCTCCTCTTTACTGTGTTTACTAGGCCCAGACCAGTTTCCTTCTCCTCTTTACTATGTTTACTAGGCCCAGACCAGTTTCCTTCTCCTCTTTACGATGTTTACTAGGTCCAGACCATTACAGGGCTGGAGTCTCCTTCTCCTCTTTACTGTGTTTACTAGGCCCAGACCAGTTTCCTTCTCCTCTTTACATTTACTATGTTTACTAGGCCCAGACCAGTTTCCTTCTCCTCTTTACTGTGTTTACGAGGTCCAGACCAGTTTCCTTCTCCTCTTTACTGTGTTTACTAGGTCCAAACCAGTACAGGGCTGGAGTCTCCTTCTCCTCTTTACTGTGTTTACTAGGTCCAGACCAGTTTCCTTCTCCTTTTTACTGTGTTTACTAGGTCCAGACCAGTCTCCTTCTCCTCTTAACTGTGTTTACTAGGCCTAGACCAGTTTCCTTCTCCTATTTACTGTGTTTACTAGGTCCAGACCAGTTTCCTTCTCCTCTTTACTGTGTTTACTAGGTCCAGACCAGTACAGGGCTGGAGTCTCCTTCTCCTCTTTACTGTGTTTACTAGGCCCAGACCAGTTTCCTTCTCCTCTTTACTGTGTTTACTAGGCCCAGACCAGTTTCCTTCTCCTCTTTATGATGTTTACTAGGTCCAGACCAGTTTCCATCTCCTCTTTACTGTGTTTACGAGGTCCAAACCAGTTTCCTTCTCCTCTTTACTGTGTTTAATAGGCCTAGACCAGTTTCCTTCTCCTCTTTACTGTGTTTACTAGGCCCAGACCAGTTTCCTTCTCCTCTTTACTGTGTTTACTAGGCCCAGACCAGTTTCCTTCTCCTCTTTACTGTGTTTACTAGGCCCAGACCAGTTTCCCTCTCCTCTTTACTGTGTTTACTAGGTCCAAACCAGTACAGGGCTGGAGTCTCCTTCTCCTCTTTACTATGTTTACTAGGCCCAGACCAGTTTCCTTCTCCTCTTTACTGTGTTTACTAGGCCCAGACCAGTTTCCTTCTCCTCTTTACTGTGTTTACGAGGTCCAGACCAGTTTCCTTCTCCTCTTTACTGTGTTTACTAGGTCCAAACCAGTACAGGGCTGGAGTCTCCTTCTCCTCTTTACTGTGTTTACTAGGCCCAGACCAGTTTCCTTCTCCTCTTTACTGTGTTTACTAGGTCCAGACCAGTTTCCTTCTCCTCTTTACTGTGTTTACTAGGTCCAGACCAGTTTCCTTCTCCTCTTTACTGTGTTTACTAGGTCCAGACCAGTTTCCTTCTCCTCTTTACTATGTTTACTTGGTCCAGACCAGTTTCCTTCTCCTCTTTACTGTGTTTACTGTGTTTACTAGGTCCAAACCAGTACAGGGCTGGAGTCTCCTTCTCCTCTTTACTGTGTTTACTAGGTCCAGACCAGTTTCCTTCTCCTTTTTACTGTGTTTACTAGGTCCAGACCAGTCTCCTTCTCCTCTTAACTGTGTTTACTAGGCCCAGACCAGTTTCCTTCTCCTCTTTACTGTGTTTACTAGGTCCAGACCAGTTTCCTTCTCCTCTTTACTGTGTTTACTAGGTCCAGACCAGTACAGGGCTGGAGTCTCCTTCTCCTCTTTACTGTGTTTACTAGGTCCAGACCAGTTTCCTTCTCCTCTTACCTGTGTTTACTAGGCCCAGACCAGTTTCCTTCTCCTATTTACTGTGTTTACTAGGTCCAGACCAGTTTCCTTCTCCTCTTTACTGTGTTTACTAGGCCCAGACCAGTTTCCTTCTCCTCTTTACTGTGTTTACTAGGCCCAGACCAGTTTCCTTCTCCTCTTTACTGTGTTTACTAGGTTTACTATGTTTAGTAGGTCCAGACCAGTTTCCTTCTCCTCTTTATGTGTTTACTAGGCCCAGACCAGTTTCCTTCTCCTCTTTACTGTGTTTACTAGGCCCAGACCAGTTTCCTTCTCCTCTTTACTGTGTTTACTAGGTCCAGACCAGTTTCCTTCTCCTCTTTATGTGTTTACTAGGCCCAGACCAGTCTCCTTCTCCTCTTTACTGTGTTTACTAGGCCCAGACCAGTTTCCTTCTCCTCTTTACTATGTTTACTAGGTCCAGACCAGTTTCCTTCTCCTCTTTACTGTTTACTAGGCCCAGACCAGTTTCCTTCTCCTCTTTACTGTGTTTACTAGGTCCAGACCAGTTTCCTTCTCCTCTTTATGTGTTTACTAGGCCCAGACCAGTCTCCTTCTCCTCTTTACTGTGTTTACTAGGCCCAGACCAGTTTCCTTCTCCTCTTTACTGTGTTTACTAGGCCCAGACCAGTTTCCTTCTCCTCTTTACTGTGTTTACTAGGCCCAGACCAGTTTCCTTCTCCTCTTTACTGTGTTTACTAGGTCCAGACCAGTTTCCTTCTCCTCTTTACTGTGTTTACTAGGTCCAGACCAGTACAGGGCTGGAGTCTCCTTCTCCTCTTTACTGTGTTTACTAGGCCCAGACCAGTTTCCTTCTCCTCTTTACTGTGTTTACTAGGCCCAGACCAGTTTCCTTCTCCTCTTTACTATGTTTACTAGGCCCAGACCAGTTTCCTTCTCCTCTTTACTGTGTTTACTAGGTCCAGACCAGTTTCCTTCTCCTCTTTACTGTGTTTACTAGGCCCAGACCAGTTTCCTTCTCCTCTTTACTGTGTTTACTAGGCCCAGACCAGTTTCCTTCTCCTCTTTACTGTGTTTACTAGGTCCAAACCAGTACAGGGCTGGAGTCTCCTTCTCCTCTTTACTGTGTTTACTAGGTCCAGACCAGTTTCCTTCTCCTCTTTACTGTGTTTACTAGGTCCAGACCAGTTTCCTTCTCCTCTTTACTGTGTTTACTAGGCCCAGACGAGTTTCCTTCTCCTCTTTACTGTGTTTACTAGGTCCAGACCAGTTTCCTTCTCCTCTTTACTGTGTTTACTAGGTCCAGACCAGTACAGGGCTGGAGTTCCTTCTCCTCTTTACTGTGTTTACTAGGCCCAGACCAGTTTCCTTCTCCTCTTTACATTTACTGTGTTTACTAGGCCCAGACCAGTTTCCTTCTCCTCTTTACTGTGTTTACTAGGTCCAGACCAGTTTCCTTCTCCTCTTTACTGTGTTTACTAGGTCCAGACCAGTTTCCTTCTCCTCTTTACTGTGTTTACTAGGTCCAGACCAGTTTCCTTCTCCTCTTTACTATGTTTACTTGGTCCAGACCAGTTTCCTTCTCCTCTTTACTATGTTTACTTGGTCCAGACCAGACTCCTTCTCCTCTTTACTGTGTTTACTAGGTCCAAACCAGTACAGGGCTGGAGTCTCCTTCTCCTCTTTACTGTGTTTACTAGGTCCAGACCAGTTTCCTTCTCCTTTTTACTGTGTTTACTAGGTCCAGACCAGTCTCCTTCTCCTCTTAACTGTGTTTACTAGGCCAGACCAGTTTCCTTCTCCTTTTACTGTGTTTACTAGGTCCAGACCAGTTTCCTTCTCCTCTTTACTGTGTTTACTAGGTCCAAACCAGTACAGGGCTGGAGTCTCCTTCTCTCTTTACTGTGTTTACTAGGTCCAGACCAGTTTCCTTCTCCTCTTACCTGTGTTTACTTCCAGACCAGTTTCCTTCTCCTCTTTACTGTGTTTACTAGGTCCAGACCAGTTTCCTTCTCCTCTTTACTGTGTTTACTAGGCCCAGACCAGTTTCCTTCTCCTCTTTACTGTGTTTACTAGGCCCAGACCAGTTTCCTTCTCCTCTTTACTGTGTTTACTAGGCCCAGACCAGTTTCCTTCTCCTCTTTACTGTGTTTACTAGGTCCAGACCAGTTTCCTTCTCCTCTTTACTGTGTTTACTAGGCCCAGACCAGTTTCCTTCTCCTCTTTACTGTGTTTACTAGGCCCAGACCAGTTTCCTTCTCCTCTTTACTGTGTTTACTAGGTCCAGACCAGTTTCCTTCTCCTCTTTACTGTACTGTGTTTACTAGGCCCAGACCAGTCTCCTTCTCCTCTTTACTGTGTTTACTAGGCCCAGACCAGTTTCCTTCTCCTCTTTACTGTGTTTACTAGGTCCAGACCAGTTTCCTTCTCCTCTTTACTGTGTTTACTAGGCCCAGACCAGTTTCCTTCTCCTCTTTACTGTGTTTACTAGGTCCAGACCAGTTTCCTTCTCCTCTTTACTATTCCAGTTTCTTCTCCTCTTTACTGTGTTTACTAGGTCCAGACCAGTACAGGACTGGAGTCTCCTTCTCCTCTTTACTGTGTTTACTAGGCCCAGACCAGTTTCCTTCTCCTCTTTACATTTACTATGTTTACTAGGCCCAGACCAGTTTCCTTCTCCTCTTTACTGTGTTTACGAGGTCCAGACCAGTTTCCTTCTCCTCTTTACTGTGTTTACTAGGTCCAAACCAGTACAGGGCTGGAGTCTCCTTCTCCTCTTTACTATGTTTACTAGGCCCAGACCAGTTTCCTTCTCCTCTTTACTGTGTTTACTAGGCCCAGACCAGTTTCCTTCTCCTCTTTACTGTGTTTACTAGGCCCAGACCAGTTTCCTTCTCCTCTTTACGTGTTTACTAGGTCCAGACCAGTTTCCTTCTCCTCTTTACTGTGTTTACTAGGCCCAGACCAGTTTCCTTCTCCTCTTTAGACCAGACCAGTTTCCTTCTCCTCTTTACTGTGTTTACTAGGTCCAAACCAGTACAGGGCTGGAGTCTCCTTCTCCTCTTTACTGTGTTTACTAGGTCCAGACCAGTTTCCTTCTCCTTTTTACTGTGTTTACTAGGTCCAGACCAGTCTCCTTCTCCTCTTAACTGTGTTTACTAGGCCTAGACCAGTTTCCTTCTCCTATTTACTGTGTTTACTAGGTCCAGACCAGTTTCCTTCTCCTCTTTACTGTGTTTACTAGGTCCAGACCAGTACAGGGCTGGAGTCTCCTTCTCCTCTTTACTGTGTTTACTAGGCCCAGACCAGTTTCCTTCTCCTCTTTACTGTGTTTACTAGGCCCAGACCAGTTTCCGTCTCCTCTTTATGTGTTTACTAGGTCCAGACCAGTTTCCATCTCCTCTTTACTGTGTTTACGAGGTCCAAACCAGTTTCCTTCTCCTCTTTACTGTGTTTAATAGGCCTAGACCAGTTTCCTTCTCCTCTTTACTGTGTTTACTAGGCCCAGACCAGTTTCCTTCTCCTCTTTACTGTGTTTACTAGGCCCAGACCAGTTTCCTTCTCCTCTTTACTGTGTTTACTAGGCCCAGACCAGTTTCCCTCTCCTCTTTACTGTGTTTACTAGGTCCAGACCAGTTTCCTTCTCCTCTTTACTGTGTTTACTAGGCCCAGACCAGTTTCCTTCTCCTCTTTACTGTGTTTACTAGGCCCAGACCAGTTTCCTTCTCCTCTTTACTGTGTTTACTAGGCCCAGACCAGTTTCCTTCTCCTCTTTACTGTGTTTACTAGGTCCAAACCAGTACAGGGCTGGAGTCTCCTTCTTCTCTTTACTGTGTTTACTAGGCCCAGACCAGTTTCCTTCTCCTCTTTACTGTGTTTACTAGGTCCAGACCAGTTTCCTTCTCCTCTTTACTGTGTTTACTAGGTCCAGACCAGTTTCCTTCTCCTCTTTACTGTGTTTACTAGGTCCAGACCAGTTTCCTTCTCCTCTTTACTATGTTTACTTGGTCCAGACCAGTTTCTTCTCCTTTTACTGTGTTTACTAGGTCCAGACCAGTTTCCTTCTCCTCTTTACTACTGGTCCAGACCAGTTTCCTTCTCCTCTTTACTGTGTTTACTAGGTCCAAACCAGTACAGGGCTGGAGTCTCCTTCTCCTCTTTACTGTGTTTACTAGGTCCAGACCAGTTTCCTTCTCCTTTTTACTGTGTTTACTGGGTCCAGACCAGTCTCCTTCTCCTCTTAACTGTGTTTACTAGGCCTAGACCAGTTTCCTTCTCCTCTTTACTGTGTTTACTAGGTCCAGACCAGTTTCCTTCTCCTCTTTACTGTGTTTACTAGGTCCAAACCAGTACAGGGCTGGAGTCTCCTTCTTCTCTTTACTGTGTTTACTAGGTCCAGACCAGTTTCCTTCTCCTCTTACCTGTGTTTACTAGGCCCAGACCAGTTTCCTTCTCCTATTTACTGTGTTTACTAGGTCCAGACCAGTTTCCTTCTCCTCTTTACTGTGTTTACTAGGCCCAGACCAGTTTCCTTCTCCTCTTTACTGTGTTTACTAGGCCCAGACCAGTTTCCTTCTCCTCTTTACTGTGTTTACTAGGCCCAGACCAGTTTCCTTCTCCTCTTTACTGTGTTTACTAGGTCCAGACCAGTTTCCTTCTCCTCTTTACTGTGTTTACTAGGCCCAGACCAGTTTCCTTCTCCTCTTTACTGTGTTTACTAGGCCCAGACCAGTTTCCTTCTCCTCTTTACTGTGTTTACTAGGTCCAGACCAGTTTCCTTCTCCTCTTTACTGTGTTTACTAGGCCCAGACCAGTCTCCTTCTCCTCTTTACTGTGTTTACTAGGCCCAGACCAGTTCCCTTCTCCTCTTTACTGTGTTTACTAGGTCCAGACCAGTTTCCTTCTCCTCTTTACTGTGTTTACTAGGCCCAGACCAGTCTCCTTCTCCTCTTTACTGTGTTTACTAGGCCCAGACCAGTTTCCTTCTCCTCTTTACTGTGTTTACTAGGCCCAGACCAGTTTCCTTCTCCTCTTTACTGTGTTTACTAGGTCCAGACCAGTCTCCTTCTCCTCTTTACTGTGTTTACTAGGCCCAGACCAGTTTCCTTCTCCTCTTTACATTTACTATGTTTACTAGGCCCAGACCAGTTTCCTTCTCCTCTTTACTGTGTTTACTAGGTCCAGACCAGTTTCCTTCTCCTCTTTACTGTGTTTACTAGGTCCAAACCAGTACAGGGCTGGAGTCTCCTTCTCCTCTTTACTATGTTTACTAGGCCCAGACCAGTTTCCTTCTCCTCTTTACTGTGTTTACTAGGCCCAGACCAGTTTCCTTCTCCTCTTTACTATGTTTACTAGGCCCAGACCAGTTTCCTTCTCCTCTTTACGATGTTTACTAGGTCCAGACCATTACAGGGCTGGAGTCTCCTTCTCCTCTTTACTGTGTTTACTAGGCCCAGACCAGTTTCCTTCTCCTCTTTACATTTACTATGTTTACTAGGCCCAGACCAGTTTCCTTCTCCTCTTTACTGTGTTTACTAGGTCCAAACCAGTACAGGGCTGGAGTCTCCTTCTCCTCTTTACTGTGTTTACTAGGTCCAGACCAGTTTCCTTCTCCTTTTTACTGTGTTTACTAGGTCCAGACCAGTCTCCTTCTCCTCTTAACTGTGTTTACTAGGCCCAGACCAGTTTCCTTCTCCTATTTACTGTGTTTACTAGGTCCAGACCAGTTTCCTTCTCCTCTTTACTGTGTTTACTAGGTCCAGACCAGTACAGGGCTGGAGTCTCCTTCTCCTCTTTACTGTGTTTACTAGGCCCAGACCAGTTTCCTTCTCCTCTTTACTGTGTTTACTAGGCCCAGACCAGTTTCCTTCTCCTCTTTACTGATGTTTACTAGGTCCAGACCAGTTTCCTCTCCTCTTTACTGTGTTTACTAGGTCCAAACCAGTTTCCTTCTCCTCTTTACTGTGTTTACTAGGCCCAGACCAGTTTCCTTCTCCTCTTTACTGTGTTTACTAGGCCCAGACCAGTTTCCTTCTCCTCTTTACTGTGTTTACTAGGCCCAGACCAGTTTCCTTCTCCTCTTTACTGTGTTTACTAGGCCCAGACCAGTTTCCTTCTCCTCTTTACTGTGTTTACTAGGTCCAAACCAGACAGGGCTGGAGTCTCCTTCTCCTCTTTACTGTGTTTACTAGGCCCAGACCAGTTTCCTTCTCCTCTTTACTGTGTTTACTAGGCCCAGACCAGTTTCCTTCTCCTCTTTACTATGTTTACTAGGCCCAGACCAGTTTCCTTCTCCTCTTTACGGTGTTTACTAGGTCCAGACCATTACAGGGCTGGAGTCTCCTTCTCCTCTTTACTGTGTTTACTAGGCCCAGACCAGTTTCCTTCTCCTCTTTACTGTGTTTACTAGGCCCAGACCAGTTTCCTTCTCCTCTTTACTGTGTTTACTAGGTCCAGACCAGTTTCCTTCTCCTCTTTACTGTGTTTACTAGGCCCAGACCAGTTTCCTTCTCCTCTTTACTGTGTTTACTAGGTCCAGACCAGTTTCCTTCTCCTCTTTACTGTGTTTACTAGGTCCAGACCAGTTTCCTTCTCCTCTTTACTGTGTTTACTAGGCCCAGACCAGTTTCCTTCTCCTCTTTACTGTGTTTACTAGGTCCAGACCAGTTTCCTTCTCCTCTTTACTATGTTTACTAGGTCCAGACCAGTTTCCTTCTCCTCTTTACTGTGTTTACTAGGCCCAGACCAGTTTCCTTCTCCTCTTTACTGTGTTTACTAGGCCCAGACCAGTTTCCTTCTCCTCTTTACTGTGTTTACTAGGTCCAGACCAGTTTCCTTCTCCTCTTTACTGTGTTTACTAGGCCAGACCAGTACAGGGCTGGAGTCTCCTTCTCCTCTTTACTGTGTTTACTAGGCCCAGACCAGTTTCCTTCTCCTCTTTACTTTGTATGTTTACTAGGCCCAGACCAGTTTCCTTCTCCTCTTTACTGTGTTTACTAGGTCCAGACCAGTTTCCTTCTCCTCTTTACTGTGTTTACTAGGTCCAAACCAGTACAGGGCTGGAGTTTCCTTCTCCTCTTTACTGTGTTTACTAGGCCCAGACCAGTTTCCTTCTCCTCTTTACTGTGTTTACTAGGCCCCCAGTTTCTTCTCCTCTTTACTGTGTTTACTAGGCCCAGACCAGTTTCCTTCTCCTCTTTACTGTGTTTACTAGGCCCAGACCAGTTTCCTTCTCCTCTTTACTGTGTTTACTAGGTCCAGACCAGTTGGAGTCTCCTTCTCCTCTTTACTGTGTTTACTAGGCCCAGACCAGTTTCCTTCTCCTCTTTACTGTGTTTACTAGGCCCAGACCAGTTTCCTTCTCCTCTTTACTGTGTTTACTAGGTCCAGACCAGTTTCCTTCTCCTCTTTACTGTGTTTACTAGGTCCAAACCAGACAGGGCTGTTCCTTCTCCTCTTTACTATGTTTACTAGGCCCAGACCAGTTTCCTTCTCCTCTTTACTGTGTTTACTAGGCCCAGACCAGTTTCCTTCTCCTCTTTACTATGTTTACTAGGCCCAGACCAGTTTCCTTCTCCTCTTTACTGTGTTTACTAGGTCCAGACCAGGGCTTCTCCTTCTCCTCTTTACTGTGTTTACTAGGCCCAGACCAGTTTCCTTCTCCTCTTTACTTTACTGTTTACTAGGCCCAGACCAGTTTCCTTCTCCTCTTTACTGTGTTTACTAGGTCCAAACCAGTACAGGGCTGGAGTCTCCTTCTCCTCTTTACTGTGTTTACTAGGTCCAGACCAGTTTCCTTCTCCTTTTTACTGTGTTTACTAGGTCCAGACCAGTCTCCTTCTCCTCTTTACTGTGTTTACTAGGCCAGACCAGTTTCCTTCTCCTATTTACTGTGTTTACTAGGTCCAGACCAGTTTCCTTCTCCTCTTTACTGTGTTTACTAGGTCCAGACCAGTACAGGGCTGGAGTCTCCTTCTCCTCTTTACTGTGTTTACTAGGTCCAGACCAGTTTCCTTCTCCTCTTTACTGTGTTTACTAGGCCCAGACCAGTTTCCTTCTCCTCTTTACTGTGTTTACTAGGTCCAGACCAGTTTCCATCTCCTCTTTACTGTGTTTACTAGGTCCAGACCAGTTTCCTTCTCCTCTTTACTGTGTTTAATAGGCCTAGACCAGTTTCCTTCTCCTCTTTACTGTGTTTACTAGGCCCAGACCAGTTTCCTTCTCCTCTTTACTGTGTTTACTAGGCCCAGACCAGTTTCCTTCTCCTCTTTACTGTGTTTACTAGGCCCAGACCAGTTTCCTTCTCCTCTTTACTGTGTTTACTAGGTCCAAACCAGTACAGGGCTGGAGTCTCCTTCTCCTCTTTACTGTGTTTACTAGGCCCAGACCAGTTTCCTTCTCCTCTTTACTGTGTTTACTAGGCCCAGACCAGTTTCCTTCTCCTTTTACTGTGTTTACTAGGCCCAGACCAGTTTCCTTCTCCTCTTTACTGTGTTTACTAGGTCCAGACCAGTCTCCTTCTCCTCTTTACTGTGTTTACTAGGCCCAGACCAGTTTCCATCTCCTCTTTACATTTACTATGTTTACTAGGCCCAGACCAGTTTCCTTCTCCTCTTTACTGTGTTTACTAGGTCCAGACCAGTTTCCTTCTCCTCTTTACTGTGTTTACTAGGCCCAGACCAGTTTCCTTCTCCTCTTTACTGTGTTTACTAGGTCCAGACCAGTTTCCTTCTCCTCTTTACTGTGTTTACTAGGTCCAGACCAGTTTCCTTCTCCTCTTTACTGTGTTTACTAGGTCCAGACCAGTTTCCTTCTCCTCTTTACTGTGTTTACTAGGTCCAGACCAGTTTCCTTCTCCTCTTTACTGTGTTTACTAGGTCCAGACCAGTTTCCTTCTCCTCTTTACTGTGTTTACTAGGCCCAGACCAGTTTCCTTCTCCTCTTTACTGTGTTTACTAGGCCCAGACCAGTTTCCTTCTCCTCTTTACTATGTTTACTAGGCCCAGACCAGTTTCCTTCTCCTCTTTACTGTGTTTACTAGGTCCAGACCAGTCTCCTTCTCCTCTTTACTGTGTTTACTAGGCCCAGACCAGTTTCCTTCTCCTCTTTACATTTACTATGTTTACTAGGCCCAGACCAGTTTCCTTCTCCTCTTTACTGTGTTTACGAGGTCCAGACCAGTTTCCTTCTCCTCTTTACTGTGTTTACTAGGTCCAAACCAGTTGGAGTCTCCTTCTCCTCTTTACTGTGTTTACTAGGCCCAGACCAGTTTCCTTCTCCTCTTTACTGTGTTTACTAGGCCCAGACCAGTTTCCTTCTCCTCTTTACTGTGTTTACTAGGTCCAGACCAGTTTCCTTCTCCTCTTTACTGTGTTTACTAGGTCCAGACCAGTTTCCTTCTCCTCTTTACTGTGTTTACTAGGCCCAGACCAGTTTCCTTCTCCTCTTTACTTTAGTTTACTAGGCCCAGACCAGTTTCACTGTGTTTACTAGGTCCAGACCAGTCAGGGCTGGAGTCTCCTTCTCCTCTTTACTGTGTTTACTAGGTGTTTCCTTCTCCTTTTACTGTGTTTACTAGGTCCAGACCAGTCTCCTTCTCCTCTTAACTGTGTTTACTAGGCCCAGACCAGTTTCCTTCTCCTATTTACTGTGTTTACTAGGTCCAGACCAGTTTCCTTCTCCTCTTTACTGTGTTTACTAGGTCCAGACCAGACCAGTTTCCTTCTCCTCTTTACTGTGTTTACTAGGCCCAGACCAGTTTCCTTCTCCTCTTTACTGTGTTTACTAGGCCCAGACCAGTTTCCTTCTCCTCTTTACTAGGTCCAGACCAGTTTCCTTCTCCTCTTTACTGTGTTTACTAGGTCCAGACCAGTTTCCTTCTCCTCTTTACTGTGTTTACTAGGTCCAAACCAGTACAGGGCTGGAGTCTCCTTCTCCTCTTTACTGTGTTTACTAGGCCCAGACCAGTTTCCTTCTCCTCTTTACTGTGTTTACTAGGCCCAGACCAGTTTCCTTCTCCTCTTTACTGTGTTTACTAGGCCCAGACCAGTTTCCTTCTCCTCTTTACTGTGTTTACTAGGTCCAGACCAGGTCTCCTTCTCCTCTTTACTGTGTTTACTAGGCCCAGACCAGTTTCCTTCTCCTCTTTACTGTGTTTACGAGGTCCAGACCAGTTTCCTTCTCCTCTTTACTGTGTTTACTAGGTCCAAACCAGTACAGGGCTGGAGTCTCCTTCTCCTCTTTACTGTGTTTACTAGGTCCAGACCAGTTTCCTTCTCCTCTTTACTGTGTTTACTAGGTCCAGACCAGTTTCCTTCTCCTCTTTACTGTGTTTACTAGGCCCAGACCAGTTTCCTTCTCCTCTTTACTGTGTTTACTAGGTCCAGACCAGTTTCCTTCTCCTCTTTACTGTGTTTACTAGGTCCAGACCAGACCAGTTTCCTTCTCCTCTTTACTGTGTTTACTAGGCCCAGACCAGTTTCCTTCTCCTCTTTACTGTGTTTACTAGGCCCAGACCAGTTTCCTTCTCCTCTTTACTGTGTTTACTAGGCCCAGACCAGTTTCCTTCTCCTCTTTACTGTGTTTACTAGGTCCAGACCAGTTTCCTTCTCCTCTTTACTGTGTTTACTAGGTCCAAACCAGTACAGGGCTGGAGTCTCCTTCTCCTCTTTACTGTGTTTACTAGGCCCAGACCAGTTTCCTTCTCCTCTTTACTGTGTTTACTAGGCCCAGACCAGTTTCCTTCTCCTCTTTACTGTGTTTACTAGGCCCAGACCAGTTTCCTTCTCCTCTTTACTGTGTTTACTAGGTCCAGACCATTACAGGGCTGGAGTCTCCTTCTCCTCTTTACTGTGTTTACTAGGCCCAGACCAGTTTCCTTCTCCTCTTTACATTTACTATGTTTACTAGGCCCAGACCAGTTTCCTTCTCCTCTTTACTGTGTTTACTAGGTCCAAACCAGTACAGGGCTGGAGTCTCCTTCTCCTCTTTACTGTGTTTACTAGGTCCAGACCAGTTTCCTTCTCCTTTTTACTGTGTTTACTAGGTCCAGACCAGTCTCCTTCTCCTCTTAACTGTGTTTACTAGGCCTAGACCAGTTTCCTTCTCCTATTTACTGTGTTTACTAGGTCCAGACCAGTTTCCTTCTCCTCTTTACTGTGTTTACTAGGTCCAGACCAGTACAGGGCTGGAGTCTCCTTCTCCTCTTTACTGTGTTTACTAGGCCCAGACCAGTTTCCTTCTCCTCTTTACTGTGTTTACTAGGCCCAGACCAGTTTCCTTCTCCTCTTTATGATGTTTACTAGGTCCAGACCAGTTTCCATCTCCTCTTTACTGTGTTTACGAGGTCCAAACCAGTTTCCTTCTCCTCTTTACTGTGTTTACTAGGCCCAGACCAGTTTCCTTCTCCTCTTTACTGTGTTTACTAGGCCCAGACCAGTTTCCTTCTCCTCTTTACTGTGTTTACTAGGCCCAGACCAGTTTCCTTCTCCTCTTTACTGTGTTTACTAGGCCCAGACCAGTTTCCTTCTCCTCTTTACTGTGTTTACTAGGTCCAAACCAGTACAGGGCTGGAGTCTCCTTCTCCTCTTTACTATGTTTACTAGGCCCAGACCAGTTTCCTTCTCCTCTTTACTGTGTTTACTAGGCCCAGACCAGTTTCCTTCTCCTCTTTACTATGTTTACTAGGCCCAGACCAGTTTCCTTCTCCTCTTTACAATGTTTACTAGGTCCAGACCAGGGCTTTCCTTCTCCTCTTTACTGTGTTTACTAGGCCCAGACCAGTTTCCTTCTCCTCTTTACATTTACTGTTTACTAGGCCCAGACCAGTTTCCTTCTCCTCTTTACTGTGTTTACTAGGTCCAGACCAGTTTCCTTCTCCTCTTTACTGTGTTTACTAGGTCCAAACCAGACAGGGCTGGAGTCTCCTTCTCCTCTTTACTGTGTTTACTAGGTCCAGACCAGTTTCCTTCTCCTCTTTACTGTGTTTACTAGGTCCAGACCAGTTTCCTTCTCCTCTTTACTGTGTTTACTCTCTTCTCCTCTTTACTGTGTTTACTAGGTCCAGACCAGTACAGGGCTGGAGTCTCCTTCTCCTCTTTACTGTGTTTACTAGGTCCAGACCAGTTTCCTTCTCCTCTTTACTGTGTTTACTAGGTCCAGACCAGTTTCCTTCTCCTCTTAACTGTGTTTACTAGGCCTGACCAGTTTCCTTCTCCTATTTACTGTGTTTACTAGGTCCAGACCAGTTTCCTTCTCCTCTTTACTGTGTTTACTAGGTCCAGACCAGTTTCCTTCTCCTCTTTACTGTGTTTACTAGGCCCAGACCAGTTTCCTTCTCCTCTTTACTGTGTTTACTAGGTCCAGACCAGTTTCCTTCTCCTCTTTACTGTGTTTACTAGGTCCAGACCAGTTTCCTTCTCCTCTTTACTGTGTTTACTAGGTCCAGTTTCCTTCTCCTCTTTACTGTGTTTACTAGGTCCAGACCAGTTTCCTTCTCCTCTTTACTGTGTTTACTAGGCCCAGACCAGTTTCCTTCTCCTCTTTACTGTGTTTACTAGGCCCACCAGACCCAGACCAGTTTCCTTCTCCTCTTTACTGTGTTTACTAGGTCCAAACCAGTTTCCTTCTCCTCTTTACTGTGTTTACTAGGTCCAGACCAGTTTCCTTCTCCTCTTTACTGTGTTTACTAGGCCCAGACCAGTTTCCTTCTCCTCTTTACTGTGTTTACTAGGCCCAGACCAGTTTCCTTCTCCTCTTTACTGTGTTTACTAGGCCCAGACCAGTTTCCTTCTCCTCTTTACTGTGTTTACTAGGTCCAAACCAGTTTCAGGGCTTCTCCTTCTCCTCTTTACTGTGTTTACTAGGCCCAGACCAGTTTCCTTCTCCTCTTTACTGTGTTTACTAGGCCCAGACCAGTTTCCTTCTCCTCTTTACTGTGTTTACTAGGCCCAGACCAGTTTCCTTCTCCTCTTTACTGTGTTTACTAGGTCCAGACCAATACAGGGCTGGAGTCTCCTTCTCCTCTTTACTGTGTTTACTAGGCCCAGACCAGTTTCCTTCTCCTCTTTACTGTGTTTACTAGGCCCAGACCAGTTTCCTTCTCCTCTTTACTGTGTTTACTAGGTCCAGACCAGTTTCCTTCTCCTCTTTACTGTGTTTACTAGGTCCAGACCAGTTTCCTTCTCCTCTTTACTGTGTTTACTAGGTCCAGACCAGTTTCCTTCTCCTCTTTACTGTGTTTACTAGGTCCAGACCAGTTTCCTTCTCCTCTTTACTGTGTTTACTAGGTCCAGACCAGTTTCCTTCTCCTCTTTACTATGTTTACTTGGTCCAGACCAGTTTCCTTCTCCTCTTTACTATGTTTACTTGGTCCAGACCAGACTCCTTCTCCTCTTTACTGTGTTTACTAGGTCCAAACCAGTACAGGGCTGGAGTCTCCTTCTCCTCTTTACTGTGTTTACTAGGTCCAGACCAGTTTCCTTCTCCTTTTTACTGTGTTTACTGGGTCCAGACCAGTTTCCTTCTCCTCTTTACTGTGTTTACTAGGCCCAGACCAGTTTCCTTCTCCTATTTACTGTGTTTACTAGGTCCAGACCAGTTTCCTTCTCCTCTTTACTGTGTTTACTAGGTCCAAACCAGACAGGGCAGTCTCCTTCTCCTCTTTACTGTGTTTACTAGGTCCAGACCAGTTTCCTTCTCCTCTTTACTGTGTTTACTAGGTCCAGACCAGTTTCCTTCTCCTCTTTACTGTGTTTACTAGGTCCAGACCAGTTTCCTTCTCCTCTTTACTGTGTTTACTAGGTCCAGACCAGTTTCCTTCTCCTCTTTACTGTGTTTACTAGGCCCAGACCAGTTTCCTTCTCCTCTTTACTGTGTTTACTAGGTCCAGACCAGTTTCCTTCTCCTCTTTACTGTGTTTACTAGGCCCAGACCAGTTTCCTTCTCCTCTTTACTATGTTTACTAGGCCCAGACCAGTTTCCTTCTCCTCTTTACTGTGTTTACTAGGTCCAGACCAGGGCTGGAGTCTCCTTCTCCTCTTTACTGTGTTTACTAGGCCCAGACCAGTTTCCTTCTCCTCTTTACTGTGTTTACTTACTAGGCCCAGACCAGTTTCCTTCTCCTCTTTACTGACCCAGACCAGTTTCCTTCTCCTCTTTACTGTGTTTACTAGGTCCAAACCAGTACAGGGCTGGAGTCTCCTTCTCCTCTTTACTGTGTTTACTAGGTCCAGACCAGTTTCCTTCTCCTTTTACTGTGTTTACTAGGTCCAGACCAGTTTCCTTCTCCTCTTAACTGTGTTTACTAGGCCAGACCAGTTTCCTTCTCCTCTTTACTGTGTTTACTAGGTCCAGACCAGTTTCCTTCTCCTCTTTACTGTGTTTACTAGGTCCAGACCAGACCAGTCTCCTTCTCCTCTTTACTGTGTTTACTAGGCCCAGACCAGTTTCCTTCTCCTCTTTACTGTGTTTACTAGGCCCAGACCAGTTTCCTTCTCCTCTTTACTGATGTTTACTAGGTCCAGACCAGTTTCCTCTCCTCTTTACTGTGTTTACTAGGTCCAGACCAGTTTCCTTCTCCTCTTTACTTTACTAGGCCCAGTTTACTCCTCTTTACATTTACTATGTTTACTAGGTCCAGACCAGTTTCCTTCTCCTCTTTACTGTGTTTACTTTCCAGACCAGTTTCCTTCTCCTCTTTACTGTGTTTACTAGGTCCAAACCAGTACAGGGCTGGAGTCTCCTTCTCCTCTTTACTATGTTTACTAGGCCCAGACCAGTTTCCTTCTCCTCTTTACTGTGTTTACTAGGCCCAGACCAGTTTCCTTCTCCTCTTTACTATGTTTACTAGGCCCAGACCAGTTTCCTTCTCCTCTTTACGATGTTTACTAGGTCCAGACCAGTACAGGGCTGGAGTCTCCTTCTCCTCTTTACTGTGTTTACTAGGCCCAGACCAGTTTCCTTCTCCTCTTTACATTTACTATGTTTACTAGGCCCAGACCAGTTTCCTTCTCCTCTTTACTGTGTTTACGAGGTCCAGACCAGTTTCCTTCTCCTCTTTACTGTGTTTACTAGGTCCAAACCAGTACAGGGCTGGAGTCTCCTTCTCCTCTTTACTGTGTTTACTAGGTCCAGACCAGTTTCCTTCTCCTTTTTACTGTGTTTACTAGGTCCAGACCAGTCTCCTTCTCCTCTTAACTGTGTTTACTAGGCCTAGACCAGTTTCCTTCTCCTATTTACTGTGTTTACTAGGTCCAGACCAGTTTCCTTCTCCTCTTTACTGTGTTTACTAGGTCCAGACCAGTACAG